>NC_135004.1:10027771-10331041 GCF_051020985.1 Nomia melanderi | reverse complement strand
CTAGCACGCTTAATTAATTCTACGCGTGTGCATTTGAAAATCGATAAAATTTTTTGAAATGTCAAACACGGGAAACGAGTTCTACAGGAACACGTGCATCATTTTAATTCAACGGCTCATGAAGTTATTCTGTCCAACGTTTTTTTCCCTTCCTCTTGTGCGGAGTAATCTCGTTTGAACTCAATTATATGTACACCGAGGATATTAAATGCAAATGTGATTATCCGAAGTGAAGCAAAACGGAATTTCCAACGAGAATTTAATGTAATGTTCGTTTCGTTTTTATTCGTTCGGGAACTTTAATAGAAAATAGAAATTTTTACAGAATTTATACCTTTGTAAAACGAGTTCATTATTTTGATGCGGAGATCTGATTACTTTACCGAATAAAATTCGTTTCTGGCATTTTCCTACAAAATAATGACGGCAATAATGATGGTTCGCTAACGTAACTCAGCGTTTCTCGACTTATGGACCGCATTAAATTTTTATTATATCTGTATACTTGCACCGGAGCAGGGAAAATTATTAACCTGAAAAAGATCTTCAGAAAATTCCTGTAGAAGGTTTATACAAGTTTATTATTCTGATTTTTATAACGTTAAAATAAATTGAACATTAAAATTAGTTCGTTAGCAAGTTATTATCAAACATTACTTCATTTATTTATATTAAACAAAGTAACTCTAATTCATCAGGTTCCCAAAAATGTCACATCTATTATTATCATTATATACTATTACTATGATATATTATTATTACTGTAATTTATATCTAAATAAACACATAAACCATGGTAGCATTACAAACATAATTTTATTACATCGACCAACACAGCAAAAAAGTTTCAAAGCGCCAATATAGCTCGCCGAACCTTCCAAATCGCGCGGTTTAACAAACAGAAACCTACATTTCCTTTCCAAACACCTCCCAACCAATCCTCCACACTAAAACGCGTCACTTTTCGTCCTAAGTCATCAAAAAAACGGAAACTTCCCACGAACCGCGAAGCAGAAAGCAAACTCTTCCCGCGTTGTATTTCGAAGTATTTCAATTTGCGCGGTAAACGTCGTAGAATATCTCGGGTCGTGAATTTGTTAGTGAAGCCGCAGGATACGAAAGAAACTGTGCGTCGAAACGTAAACGTAACAATGCAAGGTTCCCGTAACTTTATTTACCCAGCCGAAGTAGCGCCATACGTTTGCCAGGCGGCAGGAAATACAACACCCGATGGACCGTAGGTGAAAATTCTAGGTTGAATCTATAGAATACGAGCGCGGTAAATCTTTCAGCAGGGCGGCCGCTCTAAAATTTATTCTCCGGCTGGCCGAGTAGGCAACGATACGCGGTAGCGGCCGCAGCGTAGCCGGGATCACCGCGCCACGCCGCGCCGCGCCGCTAAAAATCGAAACGACCATCGCGGCCGCATAAACACACAATGAATTCTTAATCCGTCTGAAAATATCGATAATGTTCCCCGCGCCCGCGGCGTAACCGGCAACCGGAGTGTTATTACTATTTCAACGTAACGCCGCCGCGTTCCAATTTTATCGCGAATTCGAGTATCGAGCTACATTAGGCGAAGAACTATTCCATAATACCGGCTTAATACCTTGAGCTATAATTTCTTTTGCAATTACGCTTACTGTACGCCTCTCGCGTTAGCTCTCTCGGCCGACAAGCTAAAAGTGTGCAGGGGCAAGGAGACACGATGTTTCCGCCTCGGTTTTCGGCGCGAAGTCATCATTACGCGACAATAACACAGTGAGACGTAACGATAGAAAAGAAAATTTCTCTAGAGTTCCATCTCATTCCGCCGCATTCGGTCTCGCTTCCGTCCTTTGCTACTGCTTCGCGCCAATAAGGACTGAAACATCGTGACTGGAAGTGTCCCCTTGCCTCCCTGACTTCTCGCAGCGAGGATAACTGCCAACGTTTCTCAGCTGGAGAGTATACACTTCATTTTTTCATTAGATTGCGCGGAACAAGAGATTTTTCAAACTAAATTCCACAGTGAGCAGGTTAAGAACGGAAGGAATGCGGTAAAAACATAAAAACACGAACACGTTGTTGAAAAGTTGTACTGGAAACGAGCGGAGCAACAGGAGAGCAACTGGTTTTTCAATTGGACACGACCGAAGATAGATTAGTAAAATCTACATAATCTGTTTATACAAGTGAGGGTTCGCCATGCGTTGAATGCTTCGCGTGCTGGATCTGCTAATGAATTTGCGTTACCCCGTGTAACTCGAGCGAATTGGGAATTCCGATTTCTTTTTCCGATTTCGCAGATTTATGGGCGTCTTTGATACAGGTATCGGCAATTTTGCTATTACCGCTTGATGCTTCGGGATGAAAGCACCTTCTCTAAAGGTTAATGCGTTATCCAATTTTCTTGTATGCTATAGGGAAGTATAAAGAAGAAATTGTTGGCTGGTAGTTTAATGGTTCCAAATGCTCCATAAAATTGTATATAATGATCTTTGAACGATGGCGGAGGAATGTTCGTATTGAAAACGATGGCCGCGTATGTGAAACATGTCCCATTACTTATAAAAATATTATTATTACAGCACTTGCTATTTACGTTTATTCGTTTTTTTTATAACTGCGTGCGTTGCGAGGACGTTCGCGTGCTTGGAACGTAGCAATTTTATTTACAAAACGTATTTAGAAAAGACAGACGATTAAATATTATTAGTACCAAATTTAAGCCCCTTTTTATATATTCTCGGTTATTAGCGATACAAATCATTTTTAAATTATCAAAGCCACTTTAACGTTTAGAAATTAATGTGACATTTCTATTTTTTCAATATCCTTCGTAATAAAGAACAATCTTCAATTACTGCTGACATAGATAAATTAAGTATAAGTTCGCCAGAAAGTTATACCAACAAAATAGTTTCTTTAGAAATTAACCGTGCTCTATAATTATTCCCACGAATAATATTTTCATGATACACAGTCACTGAAATAAACAAAAAATCACGAGCACGTTTCTCGGATAATTTTCTAGAAAAATTCGAAATTCTCAGACCATCAGTTTGTCTTGTTTATATTTAAAAATCTGACGTCAGCATTTAATCCTTGAACCGTGCTTCAGAATGAAGTGTGCATATAATGTGTATTGACTCAGTATCGCGTAGTCGAGAAAGGACTCCGTTTAACAATAAGCTCCCTGTTGCATGCGAAATGGAGAAGCTGTTCGAGATCGAAGCTTCGTGAAAGACGAAGAGATTCGGAAACTTTCCGTTCCAGGTGTTCGATAAAACGTCGTCCGAAAGTTTAACAGGATGACACTACAATTTCGTTTCAACCCCGCGCAATAAACTTTGTAAGGACAATAAATACTTCTGGAATATTTTCAGTTCACTCGGAAACGATCCGATGTTGATATTCCCGGGACCGGCGAGATCTCAGCGCGCAGCTGCTCGCCTCCGTTCAAGGATCAATCGCAATCACAGCGGTTTCCTTTTTACCGATTTCGAATAAACGATAATAAAACGACTCGCGATGGTTTATGGTACCGTTCAACGTTTTCTTTAGTCGTTTTATCATTTCACTTACTTTTATGGAGCAGCTGACGGTCTTTCGATTTTTCTACGAATATCTTTCGCGAATCTTTACATCGTACAATCTTCACTTATTCTTGGCGAATTAAAATTAATATATTAAGATTAACACACGAGTATTTATTAACAAAGCAACCTCCACCTAAATGCATACTTCGCGATATACCTGTAAAAGAAACACAACTGTAATATTCAATCTGATATGAAGACGAACCTAAATGATCCCACCAGTATCCAGTGCTTAAGTTTTTCAGACAAATTAAACTTCTAAATTCAATATAATTAAGATATGCCTATTTCGTAAATCTTGTATTGTTATTCATACGACTAGTATATTATTATATAATAAGTATTATTAAGTAATAAGTGATGCATCCGAATGTTGTTAGTCACTAATGATTTTACTGTTAATCTGACCACCTTACAATAAAATCAAATATAAAAAAAGGTAATGTATTATTACAGGACACTTGAATCTTTTGTTCTAAAATGGCGTACTACATATTAGACAAACGGATACGCGGCGCGTTGTATTACATTATTCATTTCCACGAAATGTGAGATTTCATTTGGTAAAATTTTTAATATGAGCTTTCAATGCGAAACGTTATAATTCAGATTAATTCTGAATGCATTTACAAATATAATATTTCACGGATGGTAATATGGAACTTGATGCTTATTCGATTTTCGCACGCCATTGCCTGTGAATTGAAAATTGACGCAGATTTTTATCGAATTTCTTTGGCTATTTAGTTATTTGCGTAATTGGAAGATGAAATTAAACATTCTTTTTTTAATGACTGAACATCACATGATCAGATATTTCTATTAAATTTTAAATGAATATTTTAATTGCGTAAGAATTAAAGAGCGCTATAGTAAGAACATTTAAACGGAACTACAGAAAAACTGCATTCTGCATTGATAAATTTCAAGCAACCCATGACTCATTATTTTATTCTAATGAATTGATCAGTTTTATTCAAACGTTATACAATCAATTTCCAGATCGCCCATTTAACACGTGGTTAAAAATGTTAATTCTAAATCAGTAATCTCTCGTCAAAATAAAAACATACCCAAGCAGTGGCAAAAATCATGTTTTTTTCGTGCTGTTGATATGACGATAAAAAATATTACACAAAACAATTTAGTCTGTTGACCTAGGATTAACTGAATAACGAAATTTATTATAAATTATAATTACCAGATTATTAAGACTGTTACAAATTGTTTATAAATCATCGCGTGGGAAACATTAAATATGGCTTTGGGTCGGAAGTGCTACTTATGTCATTCGTATATACAGCTGTCGTGATTTTCATTTCCATTCGATGGTAATTTATATCGTTCACAGCAGCTGTCATCAAATGAAATAAAAGAAACAAGCGTATTTAATCTAGTGTTCCGATTATTTCCATCGACGTGCACCGCCGCTCGTTCGACTCCCGTGCGAGGAAGTGGAAAAAAAACAACGAAATTAACTGCGCATAAAATCAGATCATTTGCCATCGAGTACCCGCGCACTTTCTGATCAGCCGTGCTCGAAAGGAAAACCTATGAACTGAATCCTGCGGGTAAATCGATAAAGGCTAAATTTAGTCTAGCGCACTGATTGACGAGGGGAGAGCCGAAAGAACCGGAAACGAGACATTCGTAGCCGTCGATTCGGTAGCAATCGACTGGAGCCAAAACGAAAGCCAGTAACGAAGAACCAGAAACCAAAAAAGAGTCAGGACAAGCGAATGAAATAATTAGTTTGTCGTTTCGTTTTCTTTTTTTTTCAAGGACATGCGACACAGGACACTAAAATGAGATCGAGCCTTCAACTCATTCGCTGCTGGGGAAATTTAGAACGCCTTTCCTTGGGCGTTAAAAACTGATATCGAGGAGAACAAAATTAGTTGTTTGTTTATTATAAATTGACTTAGATATTTCCGATAAACGACAATGTTAAAGGAAAGATAAATAATAATAAATGGTAATTTATGTTATCTAAACTTATTGAATTAAAGTAATTTTTCTAAGGAAACAGGAATTGAGAAATTAAGATTTTCACAGAAATCCAAATTTTATGGATCTACATAAATTTGGTTCATTTCATGTATCACCAAGAAAACTCATTGAAATTGATAGAGGAGGTTGTCTTTAATTTTTCGACACAGTATAAAAAATGCTTGTAAAACGGCGCAAAGTCGTGAAATATCTTTTAAAATGTATCGATTTACATCTCACGTTTTTTTTTCTAGATTATATGGTAGAGGGATGTATGGAAAAGATCTCGATGTTCATGAATATTGAATGTATTATATTTTGTAACTGAACCATGCAATTACTGAAAGAAGAAGTACAATTTTATAGAAATTTATGGAAGCCGACAGCAACAAAAGAAGTCGCTCCTTTTGAAACGCCCTTTTGTTTTAAGTTTTCCATTGAGCGTTCGTTCATATTAGAAATTTTATTCTAGAATTGTCAAACGAATAAAGATGACCCCTTTTAAGTTCCTACTTTTTCAATTAATAAAAAGATATGGATGCCTTTCTGAGAAATTGTGAAGTACATTATTTTAATAATGCGCAAATTAACATATGACTGTTCTAATGTTGATACATGAAGAAAATATTATGTTGGATTTCCTGATTTCTGAGAATCAATGAAAATAAAGAAACTATATTATCAATTAAATGAATAACAATTCGAAACGGAAGAGCATAGAGTGCCATAATTAGAAAAATGAATAATACACTGGAATATAATTTAGCAATATTTCAAGTTATGTAGTATGAATGAATCTAGAAACCAAAGAAACTGCAAAAGCCAAATAACCTTCAAATTGTTACGTGAAAAAATCGAATAAAATATCGAATATAGTATTGTAGTGTAATGCACTTCCATACTGCAGCAAAATGCAATCGTTGGATGATCCGAACATCGTTTCGCCAAAGGGCTCCATATAATGGAAATTTTATGGTAATTATAAAACGAAGAAAACAATTTCTTTCGAAACCCACCGTGTCATTCAAAGGAAACGGAAGCGGGGGAAAGCGCAAGGAAAAAGCTTCTAGAAAAGTCTGGGAAGACTAAAGAGATTTTTGAATTCCTTTTCGTAGGCACCAGCGAAGGGTGTAAGTAGAGGTTCTCAGCCTGCGTCCTGCAGAACTCCAGGATTCCATCGAAGACTAAGATTTTCAGATAAAATTAACCAGTTAATTGTGGAATTTAGTTTGAAAAATCTCCCATTGCGCGCGCAATAAAATCAAATAATACAATGTATACTCGTCAAACGCAGCGTAAAAGCACCTATAATATATTCTAACGAAAGGTTACAGCAAACCGAAGAAGAATTACACACTTATCTGAAAAACTAAATAATACGTCGTTGAAAAGATTAGTATCATTTTCCGTTTTAAGATAACGCGTGTAATCGCCGAACGCGGTTAACTGGCTGATAATATTGCTACAAGAAAAAAAAATGTAAATTACGTGCTATCGCATCCGCGCGTTCGAACCAACAAGCCGACTTTTACCACCGAAGCAGGTTGAGAACCGCTGCCGCGAAGAGTAGCAAAGCCTCGCCAGTATATGTTTAACGAAACAGAGGGCGTTCGTTCGTTCGGGCGGGAATATTCGAGACTGCTCATAAATTTTCATGGATCTTTTCGGCCGTATGTGCGCTCTCCTCGATGTTAAAGACCACCCTCTTCGCGACGTGAAGGAGGCCTGAGCGTTCTCCTCTTACCGGGAGGCCTCTTCTACGGATGACCCTCGTATCACCCTTTTCCGCGTCGTGCAATTTTTTTTCCTCTCTCTCTCTCTCTCTCTCTCTCGCTCCATCCCTCCCCCTCACTGTCTCCCACCCACCCCCTCTCTCTCCTCTCCTTCCTTTCCCGGGCAACGTCAATGTATTTTTAAGCCGCGCTTCTATGCATTGAAGAACAACGCCCCGTTCCGTTCCGCGGAAGAGACACGCTCCGGCAAAATTTATACCCATAAATGGTCGTTCCGGGCTTGCAGCGCGATGCGAGAGTAATTTGTACCGTGGAAGAGGGACGACTCAAAGCCCTCGCATTTTTTTCTCTCCTCCCTCCTCCTCTCTTTTTCTGCGTTTTATTGTAGCGATTCGACGGGGCGTGCCCCGTACCGAAATTAAATGGAACGTACTTCGGACAAAAGAACTTTTCTCCTTTTTTTTTCGCAGTAAGATTACGCGACATTTATTTCGCGCGCGCTTAAATTATGGAACCAGTTTCTAATGCCTATCGGGGCGAAGCGTGACGAATCGAGGGGACGGGCGAAATGAAATTTCGCGGATATTCGCTCGCAGCCGTTTACGAGGGCTGAATGGAAACCGATGCCCGCCAGTTTATTAACACCCGTTAAGATGGAAATATTTGAACGAATGGGAGGTAAAAGTAACGGTTGAGGTTTCTTCTTCTGTCTGGTTGTTGAATAACGTGCGCGTGTACCGATGATGAAAGTTTTCGAGAGTGTCGCGAGAGGACTGATTCTCTTGTGAGTTCTGTTAGTTTCTTAGATACGGTTTCGAACGATATTTGGCTACAGATAATTTCACGTTTCCCTTCCAGAATTGGACACTTTTGAGACAATCGGTTTGGAAGTAATGAAGATTTGAAGATGTCTGTGAGGAAGTGAGCGGTGATGCAAAATGGAGAGTCTTTGAGAATTTTGTAGAAATTTGTTCGTTACTGAGGGAGATGAAGATAAAGTTGAAGCTATTGTTTTTCTATTTCATTCTTCAAGTCCTGAAATTCTTTTCCATTCATATTTTTATTTCATATACCTACTTTAGGAATGTTCAAAATAACACATAGATTAGGCATAATTATTTTTTGCAATTATTAGAATAAGTTTTGTACATACACTTGGCGTGAGAAAAAATTGAAGAGAACACAGTGCTGTCGTTCAAAAGTTATTACGCTCTATTTAATATCATCATTAAATTTTGCTTTACTTATTAACAGTTTAGATAATAGTTAACACGTGAATGAATACATACGTCAAAGCAGTCGTAAAGGGTGTCCTCTGTAATTTTTCATGGATTTCATTTAAAAGATCTGCAATATTCAGTTTATTTAATTAATGCGGACGAACAGAATAGTTAACTTCCGAAAATCGAATCGATAATGGAATTAAAAGGCACGAGCCCCGGAGCTGTGGATTATCCGTTTACACGTGTAATTAGCAATTCCGTTTATCATAAACGGATACTTGAAAATTCGTTTATAAACGTTTACACTGCACGTTTATACGTGTAATTAGCAGTTTCGTTCATTATGAGCGGATGCTTGAAAATCCGTTTATGAACACGTTTGCAGAATACGTTCAAACGTTCGATTTATTTGCTCACACATTTGCTCGTTTAAACGCTTCGCGAAGATCTTTCGGAATCGATACTAGTAATTGAATTTATAATCTGCTGAACGCAGTTGAAGATGTTTAAGGCAGAATTTAATTTAAATGTATTGCACAAAATTTCGTTCTAAAAGAGAAAAGCGAACTGAATAAGAATATAAACGGACGATAGAGTAATTAACAGTAGTTTTAGCTCGACGTTATTGTTTTGAACGTCGAAACAAATTGAACGCCTTTTAATTTAATCAATTACAAATTTGTACAGTTATTTCATCCTTTTATTTTGCTCTAAAAATGAAACAAAATCATTGAGAATAATAGCGAATATTCCTCGACTTAAAGATAAATAAACGACAAATTTAAAAGCTTTTCAAAAATACGCCAGATTACTATTACCGTGAAAATTTCAACTGTAACTCAAAAAATGAATAAAACGCACGCAACACGGAAAAATATAAGAAACATCTGAACTTCAGTATTTTCCATAATATTTCTCAGAAAACCCCGTTTTCTAATGTAATTCCATTTTCCTAATTATATTTTTAAAAAGTCCAGTTTTCATAAATGTCTGCGGTAATAATAAAATATTCACTCGAACGTTTCATTCTGCAAAGATAAAACCGAGGGTTGCTGCTTCGCGTACAGGATCTTCATTTCGTAATGGCCTTCATAACGTTTTCTGTTATTGGCTTCTGGTTTTTACAGGTTTCACGAAAATTGATTAAAATTCAGCGAACGGTTCCGCGGAATGGTCAAGATCACGTTTGATCCTCGATTCTCGCTCACGGCTGAACTGCACATGATCACTGAATCGCAGATGTTTACACGCGTAATATATGCAAAGAACACGTGTTATTTATGCACATAAAATTTGCATACGCGCACGAAACATATACATACAATATATATGGATAATACGCGCGGCGTACGTTCATCGACAAAAGCGAAGGCACGAAACACAGTTCCAACGGAGCAAGTGCCGTATCTGTAGTCCAGGTTTACACACAATTAACGTAAAGTGTTTTCAGCGCGTTCGCCGCGGTGTGAACAAGTACACACGCGTTTCTCTTTTTTAATGATATTCGAACGCTTTTCCACGGGGATAATAGGACGAAATATGATACAACGTTTAATTACATTGTTTCGTAACTTCTGGCGGCGAGTGTAGATTTAATTATGGTAAGTCAGTGCGTAAGCAACACGCTTGTCATCCAACTATATAGTAAGTACCTTTGATTTGTCACTTATTATTTTTAGTTTTCTTCATGGTATTTAGTTTGTTTACTCTGAAGCTAACAGGAATGCAGATGTATAGATAATTTTCATGTATGCTTGAAAAATACGCTCGACGTTCAAGAAAATGAGATGTCGAAAAATCTTTATTAACACGTTAAGTGTCATGTCAGTCACTGATGACCGACGCTTCTGAATTATTTAAAAACAATCGTAACATGCAAGATAACCGCTGTTGAATGAAAATGTGTAACACTGGGTTTCCAAACGCGTCGATCTGACGCACATTGAATTTTACATACATTATCTAGTAAATGTTTATGTCAATTTTGATTGATGCAATAACACAAATTTATATTTTAATTCTCCAATCTTTAAACTTGTGAGTTCGAATATCTAAATGAACGAACAAGTTTTCTCACGCCGATAAAATAAACTGTACATTAAATGTCCGTAAACCTAGTATTAATAACGTAACTAAGCTGATAACAATGTGATGCAAGGATAATAACGCCAAATGATGAATAATTGACTTTGCTTTTCTTCGCTGCAAAGGAATAAATACGGAAAACGGTGAAGATTTTCGTGGCGATTAACCTGTCAATTCAGTTGAAGCATTAAAACTATTCACTTATAATATCAAGCGTCCTGCTCACGATAAAACCGTAGAATCTAAAACTGCACATTGAATCCCCTTGTTTCTTAGAAACTAACCCCTGCGCTTAGTTTCTCAGTAAACGTTTTCAAGTACGAAGGGAGAGCTCGAAGTGTTGCATGCATAATAGATATTCCACGCAACGCTCAATCAAATGAACACAATAAACGGAGGAAACACGAAATTGCAGAGAAAACTTTGTTTCGCATTCGGTGGTTCGGTAATTATTCAGGAGGCTGAAGCGGCCCGATTTCTCTGTGTCAGAGGCAATTGAATGGTATCCGTTCTATTATTTCTTCTTTTTCCTTTTAGGCGAAGGGGCGTCCCGACGCTTGGCGCCGCACGCGCCGACGTTCCACGTGAGGCATGCGAAGGATGTCGTACAAAAGGGCGGAAAAAAGCGAAACCGCGGCTACACACGCCCACGTGTTGTGTCGCACAACTGGCGACCATACGACCGAACTACTGTGCAACGGTGGCGAACTTTTTTTAGGGGAAAAAGCCAAAAAAAAACACGTACATGGCTAGAAGCTCCAGTGTCTAAATCAACGGGAACACGCGTCAGTCAATTCGCAGAAGTCTATACACATCCCACTGATAATTTATATACATTAATTTGGGTTATATTATATTTGTACTATATAGACTGCGGATTTTAATCGATGATCGATGAAAACGATTGGGAACAATTGTATTTCCTGTACAACGATGCCATTGTATTTGCGCTAATATATATGTAGTATTAAAATTGATTAAAATTTTTATTTTACTGTATTTTACAAATTGAAAGCTACTATAACCTGTAATATCTGCTGTTAATATCCCGTAATTAACGGGAACACGCATCAGTTAATCGCAGATGTCAATGCATTAGTGGGATACTGATAATTTAACATTCAATTGCTTGGCCTATAATTTATTTCAGAACTGCGCAGGTTTCAACAATTTTACTGATAATTATTCACTAAAAGTGAAAAAGAATCGCGATGGAACGAAGTATTTTCTTAAATAAACTTTATTTAATTGTTATAACTGGTTATTTAATACGTTATATCAAGAGAAATAAATATTTTGAAAGAGATAAATTTCTTTTTAATTTTATAAAACAAATAACAAATGTTCCGAAGTTTGGCGGACGTTTGCAATATTTCTAACAAATCCCGTAGCCTTTCTATGGCTACATTTACTTCAAAGATTCCGAACGTGCAATTTCAGGTACTTATTACATCTATAGGTAATTATCACGAGTATATTGAAGTAAATAAAATTTACTACTGTAATAACTGCAATAATCCTACAAATAAATCATGTGTACATACAGATTAATATATTTGTAATAATAGTACAGTAGAATTTATGACTTTCCACTTTTTCATATTATTAGTTTATTACAATATTCGATTCATTTACAAGTCGTAAATTTTGAAAAATTTTGCATTCGTTCCCATTCTGTAGATATTATCTTTTTATAATAATAAATGGCATGTGCCGAAGAAAATATTCAGAAAACGGTACGTTAAGGGAAATGGATCGCGGATGTTCAGACAGCGGACGTTCTACTGTAATTATATTTCATAATTATGTCGATAGCTCGTTTAAATATACACACGTGCAACTTGAAAGAAGTAATTTTAGACAGAGCGTGGCGTGAAAATACACTGTTAGCGCGGAAGAAAATTGCTTCTATCATTTGAAAAAGTTCTGTGGTATTTACCCACTCTTGGTCGGAGGACCTTTCAAGTGTGAACTTTTGCAGAGCACTTTACCAGGAGAGTAATTAAATAGTGATGTCCTAAGTATGAAGAATAATCATCTCAGGCAAAATTGTAATTTCAAAAAGAACAAAATTAATAATATTGAGTTGCCTCGTAAATAATGGGTTTTTAAATATTTCTTATATTTTTAAAAGTTAAGACAAAGAGGAATATTTTTAATCTGCTTCAATCTCTACTTTTCATCTTCCTTTTCTATTTATAGACAATGTACAAGGAATTATTTTAGATTAAAAAAATTCTATGTATCTGAAGTTTGTTTAAATAAGAGACGTATTAAAAGTTACTTATGGGATAACCCAATATTCCTGGTTTTGTTTGTTACTTATTTCATTATTATTGTTGTAATATTGAAACAGAATCTTCCAATTTGTGAGGCTCTATAGGCTTGTACATTCTAACGAGTCATTTTCAACAGGACAAATAAAATCATAAATACTGCCACTTGAAAAATACTTGATTGTAGGCTTCACGAACAATGTATTTAACGTTTTTAGTGAGAACGATGCTGATGAATCTTTAAGGTTTTATATAAGTAAAGTAACCAACAATGGCAACGTACCAATAATGAAACAAAAGACCACAAAATCTTTTGTCCCTTTCTGCCCTCAAAATTGTGAGTACTGTAAGCTAAATGTTCCTATTCGTGGCTGCGATTTTATCATCAACAAGTTGCTTCCATAAAAAGTTACGAATAAACATGAAGTATTTTAATCACTAATGTACTCATTATTAGTCAATTATTAGATACAATAATACGTGAAATTAATATAAAATTTTCAGACAGACAATAATGAGGTCAGGATAAGACAAAAATATTTTTGAAATTATTTGTTTTATAATTCAAATTGACTATAATCATCGACAAAAATTCAATTTTCGAGTAAACAGGAAGGAAGAAGTATTTTTCGTTTATCTCCTTTGAAAATATCATGATCTATTGAAATATTCTTAATGAGACAACAGAACAAATGTAATTTTCTGTAAATTCTTCATGAACATTCATGGTACACTTTAAATCTGAGGGATTAATCGCAATATTACTTCGACCTTGTAATTATTTAATATTCATAGTAAATTTATTCACGCAATGAATACTTAATTTCTTTCCTGGTTGAAAATGACGAATAATAAGGAAACTTTGGTGAGTCAAGTCACGAAACGAATCATAATGCAACGGGATAAACGACGAAATTTTTATCAAAAACATAAGTACACTATATATCAGTATACTCGGCCAAAAAAGTATTTAAAATCTATATGTTTATTTAAAAATTTATATTTTCCAATTTTCTTATACATAATGATTAGGGTACATCAGAGAATGTGTATACATTTCATTGAAATCAAATAACACGTCCGAAATCATTTCCATTACAAGTGGAACTAGTTTGACAATTGTTGCAAACAATGTAAGTTGGACTAGCTTATATAAAGATTTTGTTCTTAATAGGAACAGTCTCATTCTTTTAACTGGCGTATATTAGAAATTTCTTGGCAGGGGAATGACACGAGAATGGTTAGCATATTTGTATGCGTGCGTCATCTTGGAGCCTGAACCGTGCCCGCGTGAACGGGTGCCCCCTCCGTTCCACGATTCGATTCGTTGTGTTCGCGCGTTGAACTACTTCATTACTTCATTTTCTTTTATCGCCGCTAGCAACCCCTCCTTCAGCGTAACCAAAGTGCATTGCCCTCGAAATTTCAATGAAAACATACATTTTCCAGTGACCAATAGACTTAGCGGTATAACTATGTTACTATTTCTGAAAAGAAGTTTTCGTGGAACGTTCTTGGATTAATCAAATACTAATTATACAATAAAAGCAGTTTACCGTTTGTCTGGGAACATTAGCTGGAATTACGTTCCTCAAGTGCACAAATTTGAATTAGTAAAGTACTAATATTACAACTACTAATATTAACCAAGAGTAATATTTATATTATTAGTGACAATTATTAGTAATCGTAATGTCAGTATTTTGTTAATTCAAATTTGTGCACTTGAGTAACGTAATTCCAGCCAATGTTTCCAGAAAAACAGTAAACTGCTGTTATTGCCTGAATAAAGACTGAAATATTAGTTGAATCAACATATCCGGTAAGGAATTGAAGCGTAATTTGATGTAAATAACTGTTCAGTTATCGTTAGAATAGCAGCATTACTGAAAACGAATGCGATATCGATAATTTGAATGCTTTTGTTTTAGGAATCCGTGTTTCTTGATACAATTAAGGAGGTTCGTATTTGTATTATAGGAAGATTTACTCTGTCGTTGATTTACTGATCAAACGGATCGTATTTTGAGACAGCGTAACGAGTGCTACGGTCAAAACCAATTGCCCACTCATGGATACTTCCTTGATTATGACTCACGCCAGACACGACGGTCAACGTGCTCTCCCTTTCAGAAATACAGAGCGTGCACCGACAAGCGCGTGCGACGAAATAATAGAGCGGCAGAAAAAATTCTGATTAGATTTAATAACACGACACCGTCATTATTCACGTTATTTTACACTCTAATTTGTAAGCACAAATAATGTCCGTACAATTTTCCTTTCTGCTTTAGAATTTTTATCATTGCGTACAGAGTAAATATGAATTATTATTATTATTATTTATATTATTATCATCACTATGATTATATTATTAACCTAGTGAAATTTCAGATGCATTTTTTTCGGTTGGGTTGTCTTAATTTAAGTTTGATTATTTGTAATGATAATTAATACAAACAAAAATACGAGAATGTCTGTAATGCTTAGATTATAGATTTTAAACGTTACAATTCGACATTACAATTTTAAACAGAACAGTTACATTTCCTATACAAGGATATCATTGTATTTACATATGAACATATGTGCAGTATGAAACTTCATTAAAATCTTTATTTTACCGTATTTTCCAAATTAGAAGCTACTATAATGTATGAATATCTGCTGTGTGATTAGTATGCATTCAAAAAATAGAATTTAAGTGCTGATGGTAATAAGGAATGATGAGGATATTAATAGAGTATGAACCAGAGAAATTGAACGATAATAATAAATGAAGAATTTGTACAATAACATCTCAATAAAAGATCTCACGGCTGGAATGCAAAATAACGAAAATGACTGAATGGAATCCACAGTTCGGTCGGTAAAACAGATAGCCGTCTGAGGGTTGAAGGATGCGATGGGAATAACCCCTTAGCGGCCTTGATTAGTCAGCAGGTCTTTATGAAGCACATGACGCTTTTGAAGGTGCAGTTGATCGTTTAAAGCTCGCGAGAATTATATTTCCTCTTAACAGATTTTATTCTGGCCACAATGACTAAATTCAGGGATGCGTTTTTGTAATACATTTGTTCATTAACAATTAGTCATTACACATTTATCGAAGGAAACCTGAATGCAAAGTTCGTAAGCAATTTCAAATAATTATAAAGCAAATTTCATCAAACCAAAAATCCATCTTTCTTTTATGTCTTGTATTTACTATTGAATAATTGACTACTTATTATATAAGTGTTATAAATTACCTCATCAAACCAATATTAATTTTACCTTTTAATTACATCTCACATCTACTATTAAATAATTATCTCTCTACTACATAATTGCTGCAAACTATTTCATCATACAAGTTGATTTCTCCGTTTTACAATTATTCGAATTTATCATTCAATAATAGGTTATTAAATTTTATTTCACTTCGTTTTTATGTCGTTCCGCAAGAATTTCACGATAAACTTCGCGTTCTTTGAAATAATTCAGAGTACTCCTCACAAGAACAATGACAATGCTGTGTTGGCGGTTATGTTAGATGCTTTAACATCGCGAGCGTTGCAACACGAAGCTTCCGTTCGCTAAACGAAACGTCCGCGAACAATTTAAGTGCGTCGAATTCAAAGTCCGGCCGTAACCGCTAATCAAAATTTTATTTGATCCATTAATGGCTTCGTTAGGCTACAAAGAAAGAGAAAGCTCGATCGATCTCGGGCAAGCGGTCTGACTCATTGTGTTTTAGCCGGCCGTTCGTGTATAGTTGCCGTAAATGCAAAAAAATTCACAGTTTCGTTCTAACTAGCGCGTGTGTAGCGAGCTCTCCATCAAAATGCTGATTTATTTACAAATAATGCCAGAAAGTGCTATAAGGGACGAAGAAATATGCGTAGAAACGGCGTTAAAGAAGGCTAAAAGTGTTATGAGGAAACCATATGTTTCGGACTGACAGGAATGACATTTAGGACTCACGATACTCGCCCGTGAAAGAGTGATATATTTGTAGCGGCCCGAGCAGCCATTTTCTGTTTCTCCCACGGAAAAATATTAGCGGCCGCCTATTCCTTGTCATCGTAATTAACTGTTAAAGATCAACAGTTGTGAAAACACAGGAAAACAGTAGGCATTCGGATGTGTGACTGATAGATACGTCTAAAAATACCGTCACTTGTACGGGGAATTAGCCAACGTTTTGTTCTCCTGTCAACTAATCTGTTACAGATATCCGCAGCTTAGTAAAAACTCGCGCAACGACATTCCGTTTCGTTAATGTCCACTTTCGTTTGTAAATAGCGAGAGTATACGACAATTACCGAGCAAAATTATGGTCTCGACATAATTGACTGAAAGAAGAGTTAAAATCGAATTTCTTTCGTTCCGTATAAATGTAGAGGTATTACCGGTTTGTTTAGTGGAACAGGAAGTAATTACATTATAATTGCTATATTAATATTCTCCTCGTGTCTCAAATAAGAATCGCTGATTTGATATATTGTAAAAATTACTTTCGTTTGGTAACAATAATTTGTTTATACATTAGATACAGAAATTCGAAAATTTCTAGTTCCCTCTTTTTAGTTTAGATATTATAATTCACTATTAATATTGTATTGAGAATCGTGTTTAATAGATGTATAGAAAACATCAGTGTGCCAAATACAATAGAATACAAACTTTAACGAACATTCAATATATGTTCTTTACTGTGTCACTCATGCACGAGTGACAGTTTTGTTTTACGATGAATAAATGGCGCTTTCGGATTGTGCCGCTCATTTTTCAATGTATGCTTAATAAACTGAAAAAGATGAGAAACGAGTGATTTGAAGAGCGTTTATAATTTTTAAAAGCTTCTAATTCGTGAAATACGCGTGAACATTCTTCATCTGATTATAAATACATCATTTCTCTTGACACTAATGAATCCAGCAAGTGTATTCCGAAAGAGATATTGTAATCGTACAAATTTAACGAGCAATCATGTTTGAATGATTCATTATGATGCAACAGAAATGTCAATTCAAATTAGACTTGTAAGTTTATGTCGCCGGATATACGTTGATACTCCTCATTTTAATATTAAATAAATTTGTATTAGTAATTTCCGCTTTTCCAACGTACTTCTCCCGAAATTCCCTTGTGACCTCAGCCAAAAAAAGGTTTCTAAATATATTCTACCGCAAATCACGAGAAGATTTGCGGCCCCTAACTCTTCCAATGCTGAGTAATTAATTTTCTACGTTATGTTGTATCACAGAGAAAATATTAAAGCGATACATAAAAAGTTCAAAAACTCTGAAAATCAGAAATTCAAAAATTTAATTAATCATAAAGACCCAACTTAAACAAGAAAGATAAAACACTAATATTTACAACATAATATTCGATAACACTATAATTTTGCCAATTGTTTGCAAAAAAATACATCTAAATTGTTTCTATTCGACCGAACACGTCTAAATGAACCACGAAAATGTACAATTCCATTTCCATCGCCGAGCCGTATCCAAAACTGATTCCACGTTGCGTAGCCGAGTCGCGAAAAGTTTCAGGCGCGCATATGTATTCCGGCGCGGGAAACTGCAGCAGTGTGCACGCAGCTTTACGCAAACAATAGGAGCCACTCTATGATCGATGAATCCTTGCTCACGATCGAGCTGTATACTTTTGTACGCTAGACTGTCCACCCTCGAGCGTTTCACCACCCGCACCCAGTGTCCCATTCTATTGTGAAGCAGCGGGCTGCATGGCGCGTCACGCGTTTCCGGGCCGGTCCGACACGTTCGAACCATTCCCATGTTAAACACTGTCACTGATGGCACGCTATACGACGCGGTAATTTCACATCGGCCCTAAAATACCGCGTTAACCAGAACCTTTAACCCGTTAAGCGCGAAATTTAGTTTGAAAAATGTCTTATTGTGCGCGGAATAAAATCAAATAATGCAGTGCGTGCTCGTAAAATGCAGGCCGAATGCACTGTAAACATTACATGTCTGTCCAAAAAAATGTATAGTCTATCGTTGAAAAAGTTGGCACGATTTAGAGTTTTAAGATGACGCGTATACTCGTTAAACGCAGTTAATTAGTTAACTCCTTGCGTATATATCGTGTGGGATTCGAGAATATTTTTAACAAAATTTGATAAATACAAATGGCATTCAATTCTTTTGAGTACAAATTAAATATTATTTGATATTAATATTTCTTACAGAACGTTTACGTTAAAAAATAATGTAAATTTTGAGATACTTCGATATATACCACTGATATATAATAAATTATACGTAAAACTAGTTATATGCGATAGATGGAAAATGTTATACCAAATAATCATGTGAATGACGAACGAAATACTTGCGTTAGTATATGTTGAAGAACGATTTAGTTAAATGTAATTTCTGCAGACGTAAATGTCCCGCAGTACGATGTTTTTCGAATTTATTACTACGATTTCCATGTATAGAGTTTATAGAGATCTCCATTCATAAAGTTCGCTGCAATTATTCAGAGTGTGCAAAAGTTCGTTTCATGTGTTAACGCTCGATAAATTATTCACGAAACAGCCTTTACGTGAGTGCTTAATGGACTCAACGTTCAGTAAAATATCAGTTAACCATTGTCGCTTGCTATAATGGCAGGAATATTATCCGGCGAGAAATACGAAGAAGAAATCGTCATTGAATAGCGATTAGCCTTATTCTACAATATACGAGAAGATTAAGAAGTTTATCTTCAGCTGAAATTTTAAACCGCCACCGCCACTTTTTCATATTCGTTCGCTAATTTTATACCGGTGAAATTAATTGGTCGACGTAACACGCAAATCCCGTGAATTACTGTACAATGAAAACATTATTAAAACACGTTAAAAGCATTATTAAAGAGGAAAGTATCTAACATTATCGATTAGAAAGTAATTTTGAGACACCGTTAGCCTATGGGGAACAAGTATGTATCCCACACTAATTATTATTTCGATTTTTCATTTATTTCACCTTAATTAACCTGCCGATTGTATTTTTCGAGCTTAACGTTTTATATAAGCATCATTAAAAACGAGTGAAATCGATGTGATGAAAATTGAGAGATATCCGCGTGCGATGAGTGTCCTCGTTAATGATCTGTCACGATCCTTTTCACCCTTCAGATCCTTTATATTTTATGCAAATTTCATTATATTGCTTATCTGTTTTAACAATTGCATACTTCGCTTTTGCTGCTTTCGAAATCTCGTAAAAGCGAAATGAAATTTCGCAATAGTTTCGGTATTGTTCTTTTTAATCATTAGAAGCTATAAATACATGCAAATGTATCAATCTACTTGTTAGCTCAGGAATGAATGAAAGTATTACGATACTTTTGTTCTAGTTCAATCTTATCGTACCAATTTAGCATTCCAGTTTCATCTGACAATATTAAAATAATCTGAACCAACCTTGAATTACAGAAAAGCATGATTTGTTAGTGTTTTTAGAACTGCGTGCATTTTCCACGTACCACTTTATTTCTTAATACGCGTTTAATTCTTTAGTTTATTTACATTTCAATTCTCAACACGTTAATTGCGAAATTAAGAATTTTCCTTCTTGATAAAAAAGTATCAAGTCTATTGATATAATTTAAACTATATCGAAAATAAGAAAGTATTTTTAGTGTTAGAAATTATTAGATTTTTGTTAATGCTATTTTTTTATTCGTTGATCGACAACGTTCGGTAGTACAGACATTTGTTTCATGTCTCTAAAATCATTCCTTGAAAAGGGTTAAAGGTATATTCACCTTACCCGTGACCTTTGGTTTCTCCCCGGTCTATCCACATGTGAGCTGCTTTCTTACGTTTCACAAAGTGCAGACCGCAAATCTGTGTGTCTTTACCTTTGTATCACTGTCTCGTGTTACAGTTCAATGGAATCTATAGATTGCTCGGACTGCAACTTTATCTGTCTATACTTTACAAATAGCACGACTGAATACTGACTCATTCAAGGTAAACCCTACAATTTTAATGATATACAATGAAACTACGTGCTTTGTGGATTTGTATATATGAACATTATAATTAGACTGTGGTTCTTTATGCAAATTCAAATTCTTAAGAACATAATTAGACAAACGAGAGTTACAATACAATTTTTTAAACAAATACTACAAGTCTATTTGAAATATAATATAATAAACGAATAAGGAATTAATGATTGTTCAATAAACTTTCAATTTTATTTTGAATTTTTTAAATACTTCGATTACTTTAAAATGTTTTACGTTATGTTTTAAAACTGGTTCAAAGGTTTGTAACGGCACGATCCTGAAGTGGTCTTGTTAGAAGGTTAAAGCCCGATATAAAATTCGTTTTTACAGTAACAGAAGAATTCAGCAACCACAACTGCGAACGCTAAAGAGATTAACAGTAATATTTGTAATTTACTTTCAAGGCGAGTGCCTTCAGCGTAGAAATAAAGAGGCAAACATATGACGGACGATCGTGTGTCGACAAGCGTCATCTACAAGTTATGCATTATGTCGGTCTGAAAACAATTACAGTGGCGACAGCAGGTAAATAAAATGCAAGAGTAAGAGGGATAACGATGGATAGTTGCCTTGAGCCTCAAATCATCAAGAGAAAGATGTTTACCCTTTTAAACGCATCGATGTTGAAAAGGAGAAATTTTAATCTTGCTTGGGTCTCTTTTCACCGGGTCACGTTTTCATTCTTTTAACATCGTTTTGTTCGTTTAATCCTTTTTGATTTAACACTAAAATTACCGAGTGTTTAATATCATTGATATGTAATCCCTATAAAAATTGTAGCAATAGATCATTTTCAGTTCCTTCGGACATTTATTATAGTATTTAAAAGAAACTATTTATTTTCAAAATTATTTCGAATATTCAATGGTTTCGAGATATTAATCATTGCGAAATAAGAAAACCGAAACCAGTCATTTTGACTGATACGGTAATTCTAGTGTTAATCGTGTTCTGATTTGATTGAGGATACTTTGATTTCAAAATGATGTAAGAATATTGTTATTAGACTATGTGTTCTTATTTTTTGAAATAATATTTCAAATGGATAGATAAATTGAGAACAGCTGCAGGGTTAAATCAATCTGGACGAACGGAAGTTTACCCTGAACAGAGTTTCATGCTTGACACGATTCACAAGAGTAATTTCGCTGCTACAACGTGTCGCGAGACGGTCTTACGGTTACGGAAATACAAGAGGTTCGTGATACGCCACGGTAGCAGAAAGAGGAAGAGAAAAACGAAGAAAACGTGGGTCAGACGCTTCATTGGATATTATAAAATTTGTGAAATTTATAAATTCATTAATTTGTATTTTACAAACCCGTTAATATATATTTTACAAATCAACAGCTGAAATTGAATGGATTTTCATCTGAATCGACGAATTTCTGTTTGATCGTGCAAGATATTTGTTGTTCGTATCAACTTTACACAGTTTTGTATTTTACCGTGCAGTAAACTGAGAATTTATACTATAATATTAAAAAATTTCGATTTTGAGTTTGTAGTTTAATTTGTTAACTTTACGGACTAGTATCTTATTAAGCAAGGACCATTTTCTTCTAGTCAACCGTGTCCTACAATTTACATTTTACAGCAGCGTTGATTCGTGTCTTATTTTCACAAGATTATAATCAAATTACAGAGAACCTTCTACGGTTACAAGAATTCTATGCAACTCATAGCTGATCGGTAGATGCAATTCGAATTCGGAAACAATTTTGAGTGCAGTGTATTTGCGTCACGTGAGTCGGTCTCGGATATCTGTAACTGCAGGTCAACATGCGATTCGTTCGCGGCGGGAGTATTTACACGTGTTGTGCAAGCCGATCGGAATGCAGAAAGTGGCCAGCTCGGCGCGAGAACATTGCAGCAACCATCGGAGACGAAGAAATGATCGGCAATTTATCGAGAGGGCTCATATTAACCTCTTAACGAGCACCTTCGCGATATTACGTACAACGCATTCCGAACTATGTATCTTTCTTCCGGAATACAGAGCGTTAGGAAAGGATCTAAGACTCCAGGCGTTTACAGCACTTACCAAGAAGCATGAAAAATGCTTCACCGACGTGGATCGAAATTTTATCTACTCAAGTTCAGTCTGCTTTTATCTTTACTTTCGATATTATAAACGAGCTGTTCGTTGGTTTAGAACACTAATTTCAAGTTTTACTAGCGATATAAATAGAAATAATTTGCTATTAACACTAAAACTATCAGGAGACTGAAAATGATCCATTCCTGATTTCTTCCTTCGGCAATTATTAAATAGTCCTTAATAAATGCCCGTAAACCTAGCGTTAAAGAAATTGATTTACCAATCGTGAACTGAATCGTAAATCAATTAAAGTCTAAGTAGAAGCACCCTTGGAGTTTCCATAGAGGAGTTTCACAATGTCGATTTAACTGCTCGGCAGTTTTAGTGTTAACCACGATTTCACAGTGATCCTGAAATATTAATCCAAAATTTACTTAATACTTTTAGTGAATACTAAGTGTTAAGCACACAAACTTTAAATATTTACTAGAAAATTCAACAAACACTATACCTTACGCACACAGAATCCCTAATAAAAGTTTATTGTACTTGTTCTCATCCGTACGATGGTACGTAAAATTTCGGAAATTCAAGGCTTGGTCTGCATACAGCAACTTTCCCGGTGAAAGGCGGCGGCGAAGTGGTTAAACGACATTCAAAGGGAAATAAACGAAGAACGATGGCTCTCGAGCGGTCGGATCCGCGTCCACTCCTCCGCGAGTGAACGCGGTCCTCGAATAATGTTCGCAACGTCTTCCACTCGCGATATAGAGGCGGCCGAGTACAGTTAGAAGCAAGCGCGTTCACGGGACAAAAAGATCGACGGGAGTTGCTTCTAATCTGAAAGGCCTTTTAAACGCCTCGCCAGAGGTGATAAGAAGCTCTCGGCGCGGCCGCGCGCACGCAGCGTCGTAAGGTACAAACTGGTTTTCCGCGGCGGTAACGATAGAGGCCCACGTATCTGTAACTGTGACTCACTAAATATAGAATTTATACGTAGACAAGCCACGCACGCAGGATACGAGCGTCCCGCTTTGATGCTGAGCCACGGTGATTTACATATTCGGGGAATTATAAATATTAAATGACAGCGGACAGCGCGCGAGCGTGAAAACGAACAGCTGGGGACCTCGCGTGAGACGGCCGGGCGAATGGTCGAATTTAAGCGGCGAAGGCAACTGTTAAGGTCGCGTGCCGTGCCCGTAAATGTGAATCCTTTCATACGAGCGTGTACCTGAAAAGAGTTTCTTTTTGCCTTTTTCTCATGCCGGAACAATTAACCTCTTGCACTCGTATGCCATGCTGCAGATGACAATAGAAATTTGTTACACTTTATTTTTGGTACTTCAACATTAGAACTACTAGACGTGTCAAAATGACCTGTTCCCGATTTCTCGTTTTTGCACTTATTAAAAACATAACAGACGTTCCTCTGAGAAATGATTAAAGAAGTTTATGTAGCAATATGCAGACGGAATTGTAAATCAATTGAAGTCTCGATAGATGTACCCTTGAAGTTGCTAAAGAGGAATTTCAATAAGTCAATTTAACTGCTCGGTAGGTTTAGCGTTAAGAAGTAGCACACTTTGGAAGACTATGAATTGAATTCTATCATTGTAAATTACTTTGATTCGTTTCCATAGAAGTAAATACAAATTTACGCCCAACAACATTAAAAGTGCACAGGAGCAACGAGAATTTGAACAAGAATTTGAGAAATCAAAATAATTTTACAGAAATGTTCCCAAGTAATCTCGTCGTATTTTTTGAAATGAAATTAAAAAAAAATTCACTACTTCCAATTTAACTTCGTTGAACCATGCGTTGCGTGTTTTATTCCAGAACATTCCATCATCTTTTAGCTTATTTCTTTGCAATATTTGCTAGTGTCTTATAATTGTAAACGCCACAATGAAAATAAAAATTACAAGATCTTTTAACCGGCCTAATAGTTTAAAGAATTAAATTTCATTTTCGAACAGTTTGCTACCCTGCAGCGTCGCGCGTGATCGAAAACAGATGTGTCGCTCTATGATTAAACAGCGTGTGAAAAGGTTCGCGAGTTCAGTGTGTCGTGTTATTAACCTTTTAGCAACGTGCGGTGAACGAATGGTCGTTACTTGTTGAGCTGCATGGCGTCGCTAGTGAACGATGGCTCTTCAACCCCCTTGACGACCGGCTCCGTATCTCGCGCGGACTGCGACATGACCTAACCAAGACCTTGCTTTCGAGTCACAGTTCTTTTAGAGCTGTGCTAGTCGCTCGCTTATCCGACACCAGAGATAGGCCACCGTGGGGGTTTTAGTGTCTACCTCAGTTACCACTAGATTTACGGAATCAATTTGACGTACATTAAATTCTACAAACATTATTTGGTGTATATTTCACTCGATTTTCACTGGTGCAACTACATCAGTCTGTATTTAAATCTATAACTTTCAATATTTAAATATACGAACATCAACTCTTTTAGGAATAGAATAAACTGCACGATGAATGTCCGTAAACCTAGTGTTCACCAGTTAACTGTGGAATTTAATTTCAAAAATTTCGGATGATGCGCGCAAGGAAATCAAGCAATGAAATATATACTTGTCAAATCCAGTGCAAGTGTAGCTATAATATATTAAAACGAAAAACTGAAGCAAAACAAGAAGTATTACATGTATAACTGAAATAGTAACTAATTCATCGTCGAAAAGATTAGTACCATGTCAAGTTTTAAGATGACGTGTATACTCGTCAAACGCAGTTAACTGGTTAAGTCCGTGGGTGTCTTACAGGAAATTTCCCCTACGAGGAAGAAAGAAATTGCCTGCCTATCTGCACAGAAATTGCGCCATGTAACCACTCTCCTCTCCCCAGGTTGAATGGTAGCGCGCATACACGGTCGACCAAAAAATAATAGAATTAGGATTCATGATTGACTATTCAGTAGTTGCGTCTCACTTTGCTGCGAGCTGAGGAAGGTCAATTTACCGAAAGGTTAATGAAGAGCCTTGATACTATTTTTATGTGGCATACTGGAAGTTTGTAAAATGATTGGTTATATGAATGATCTGCGTTTTATTCAAGTCTTTGTAAGATTAGTTACCTTTCTTATTGATAGGAAACGTTTGAGTTGAATACTATCTATTGAGAATTGTTTGAAGAATAAACGTTTCTGCTACATAATTTGTTAAATGAAAATTTAATTGTAGAATAGTATAGAATTTGCAAAGCAAAAATAAATTGTTGGATTCTGTCGATATTTTGTAATCCCTATATAAATGATGTTTAGTATCAGAAAAATGTTCTAGTATCCGATAATTCCATTACAGGGACATTTTGTCCCCCTATTAACCCCTTGCGATCAAATAAACATCAAACTTCACTTATGATAATGAACGTCGCATCTGTCGCATGAAACATATCCATTCTTTCCTCATTTTCAGTATTACAATATTATTAACGATATTAAGTAATAATTAATTATTAATGTTACCAATATTGCTAACAATAATTAATAACAATTAATATTATCAGTAACGTAGTAATATTAGTATTCAATTAATCCAAGAACATTCCATGAAAGCTTTTCTTCTTGGGAATTTAGAAATAGAAATTATTACTATTATTCTGGCTGAAATTTAATAATTCAGATGGGAATACAACTGAGAAAAATTTCTATTATTAGAACATACACTAAGTTAGTAAGAAAAATTTCAACACTAGAACTATCGAGTAGTCAAATCGACTTCTTTTTATCCTTCGGACATAAGACTATTCATTGAGATTTTCGTTGCCTTGTGTTTTAGTTCCTACGCCAAATCAGATAACTTAGTAATTTCTCTAAGAAACACTTGTATCTTCTGAATGTTTGTAAAAAAAGAACTCCGGAATAGGTAATTTTAACCTGTCGGGTGGTTTCAGTGTTAAAGGATTACACCATAGAAAGTCAAGGGCAAGAACAGTCGCGAACATCGAGGAGCGAGCTCCATGGGAACAGGTTGCAGAATAGATCTCAGCGATGCTGTCTTAGACCTCTCCGGCTAACCACAGGATGGGTACAATTTATACCGGAGTGAGCTGCGCGCGCTGGCGTGCCGTCCGCCCGCGATTTATGTATCCATACCATCCGAAAAATTCCTTCGGCGGGCAATAAACCATCGGCTCGGCGCCGGTAACTCCGGGCGACGCGTTGCAGTCAATTAACATGAACTCGCGTTTCATAATCATTGAATAAACACGGAAACTTTATGAACTCGATAACCCACGATTTGATCGCGGTAATTTATACAAATACAAACGCAGGAGTCAGCGGGACAGTAGCATTGCGTTATCCGTATCATGGCGAAAATTCGGTTTTAACACCTGCTATAATATTGAGTTAGATTCACGATGAAAATTTTCAACTGAATTCGACAAATCTAAATGCTATTTATTTATTTTTTAAATGAATGAAACATTACTTGTCTATTGTCAGTCTTCAACATTTACAATAAACGTAGACATAACCATTGAATTCTTTCCTTTTGCTACTAAATTATTAACGATAATGCAGTCTTACTAAGCACAGGTACGAAAGAAATCATAGAACACGAGGTTAATGGACATACCAATGTACAAGACGATCTTTTTGAAAAACGAAACAATTCTGATCCTTAACATGCAAGTTCTTTCGGTATGTAAACTGTTCCTGAACTTTCAATTTAATATTAACCCCTTGTTTTATGACTTCGCAACTGCGCTCGATAGAACTTTTTCATGGATGTTTTACTAAGAAGAAAAAAATTCTGTTTCCCCTATATCTGCATTTACTCCAGTGATTAACAATTGATAATAAAAGAATAATATTCAGATTCAAGTTAACTGAATACAATGAATGAATTTGAGATTATAAAACAAGTAGGTAATCTTCTTCCACGTGATTATTCGGTTAAAAGTCTCGTATAACGAGGATAAAAAATGGAGCCTGATTCCTCCAATTAAACCCATATAAAAATCAGCGAAAAATGTCTATAACATTAAAAATTCGTAAACAAACATACATCTCGTTCAAAATAAATTTCATTTTTCTATAACATTAAACATCTATGAAAGATATGCATTGTATTTAAAGAAAAATGAAATTTTCTGTAACATAATACGCAGAGAGATACACATTTTACATAAGAAATATTTCATTTAGCTACCTGCAGGAAATTCTGCGTTTAATTATCGCGAACAGAAGAATAACCATAAACAGAGAATTTTCCCAATTCCACCTTTGAAACGTTAATGCATGATAACCGGAAATACGTAATAGCCTTAAAATTGCGCTACGATATTTGTTAAACAAATGAAATATGACTTGAAAATTGCGTTTCGTCTTATACACTAGCATATAGATACGGTACTTCTATACGCGTGTATCATGATTACAGTTCCATTATGTAATTAAACATTTCCTGGCAGTTTATACGGATGTTTATCAGCGCACGATGCGTCCGAGGTTATGTTAATGTTTATAACGAGCTTTTATTGTAATTAAATTTGCAATGAATGCGAACGCGGAATATGGATAAATCGATGGCCACCATAAAACACAGGAGGATGGAATCGTAAAATAGTAAAACCGGGTCTCGGTTCTCGGGATGTCGTTAAACTTGTAATTCGCGCGAGTAATGCACGATGATTACATTTCTAGAATTAATAGAATCAAATAAATTCTGCAAGTCAAGCTTGTGTCCGACTCTCTCGGGACTGATATTCGTAGAATCTTAATACTTTCAACGAATACTTTGTTGAAATTTCTCTGAAAATTCAAAACTGACTATTTTCGGATTACCGTTATGAAAAGAACGACCCTTGAAGATCTATGAAAACAAGTTACTGCGTTACAATTCAAATTATTCCATTATTCAACCAATCGAAAATTATTCTAGAATAATTATTGCCACAAGTAATTCTAACGATTGAAGAAAGAAAATAAGTTCTGTTTTCCCTAGATTATTACTCGAATATTCTTTCCCAGAGGAAGACGAAGGAACTAAATTATCAAGCAACCCCCGCAGATAAGGTAAACCATACTGTAGACAGATAAAGCAATAAACATTTTCTCTGTGCAAGTTCGTTATCAAAAACCCAATAATTAGACTGCGAACTCCGATGCAAATTTACATTTCATTGAGAGCCGCAAAGCAGAGGCAAAAGAGGATCTCATTTCTAGCGGAGATCACGTCGGTGGATTAAAAATAATCCAATGGGCAGGAAGAAATGAAATCCCACAAAAATTGTTGCCCCGTTATTTCTCGAATATCTTTATAGACGGTTTACAAGTTGAACCAACAGTGCAACGCTCGTTTCGAGAACCTTCATCCCGCCCGTCGGGTCCGGTTCGTCAGAAAATTTCGAATGTCGCGGGCACAGAAGCGGAACGGGGAATCCAAACGACACGCGAAGCTCGTTAGACGGCCAAGTAGAAAGAGCAAACCATTAGAGAAACTTGGCCTTCTTTACGGAAGACGGTTTAACCTCCTACGGGCAAGAGATCTAGCAGATCGGGTTTAAAAGTGTAGGTGCGCCGACTCCGCGTTCTCAAGGCTCGGGGAATGCAAAAGGCTGAAAAAGAAGATGACCGAGGGTTCGCAGGGCAACAGCCAAGCTGCTATGAGCCGGAGAAGAAGAAGAAGACGAAGAAGAAGAAGAAGAAGAAGAAGAAGAAGAAGAAGAAGAGGAGTCAAGAACAAGACCGAGAAGAAAGGGAAGAAAAAGAGGAGTACGAGGAAGACGAAGAAAAAGACTATAATCATTCTATAGCGATATACGGGGATCGACTGTGAACGACTGTCCACTGAAGATTTATGAATTTGTAATAAATGTACAGCCGATTCCGTTTTTACACGATTTTAATTCAACAGGCACTAGTTTTCTTTGTTCACGCGATTTGTTTGATTCAGCAGTTTCATTGGGATCGAGCCACGTCACCCGAATTTGGGTAACACCACTTGAATAGGTAACAACATGGATTTAAAAATTAATTTTTTTGGTGACGTGTCGAACGAACTGAGTTTTATTGGATGTATGAGATGTAAGAAAGATAACAGAGCAGTTGTAAAGAATCTTGGCTTTTTAGTTTCTGCTTCATCGAGGGAACTGTTTCGACTGCATAGGAGTTTTGACGAGTATTTGCTTGGCAGTCAAAGCGTTAATATGAGTTAGAAAGAGATTTTTCTTTCTATAGGATTTGGTTTGATTTAACGGAATCATATAGATTGTAATGTGAATTTCTGTATGGTTTGTTGCGATTCGCTGATTTCTTAGGGTTAATATTAATCTTTGTTTTTCTGCAGGTACAGTGTATCTCTTTTATAAGAATTTTCGCAGACACGTGTGGTGTCACATGAATTTCGAAATAGATTCAATGGAATTCGTGAAATTTTTTGCGAATGGAATTCAATTGGGATTTACGTTTGTTTGAAGGAAAAGTGCTTAGATTGGCGGTATTGAATCCATTAATATTTCTCGGCAACGTAAAATACGGCAGAAAATAAAATACGTTTTAAATGAATTTTTACTTTTTTCAGTTCGTGCAGCACAATTTGGAACATGAACGATATCGATCTGAAATCTCTAATATCTCTAATAAAAGTGGATTGTTCGATGGAAAATGGAAAAACCTGCGGAATAATATGTATTTTTGAATGTTTGAATAACGTGTGTAATTTTTGGAATGTGTGTTTGTTCTGTGCTTCATTTTCAAGAGATATATGTACAGAAGAAAGATTTTATAATAATTTTATAATAATTTAGATAATCAAATAACTTTCTCCTATCCATGTTCATTACAATATGTTCTATGTAATACGTTTAACCCTTCCAAGTGGAACGTTTCTTCGCTTCAAATATTCAGAGATTTAAATGAAAAATGAATCTTATTTTTTACAGCACACAGACACCTGGAACACGAATTAAAGAACCTATTTTATTTTAACAATTCACATACGGTCATCCAATAAATAACACAGCGTTTCTTTACTTTATTTTAAAGAATTAAAAGAAAAATTGAAAGAGAACAAAGAACAATCTATAGATAATAAAGGAGAACATATGTCCCATTAAAAAATGTTTCGTCTCAATTTCTAAAAGCAAAACGAGTATAGCAAGTCATATTATTTATGACTAAATATATAATTATATCACACAAAATTTGATGCTAAATACCGAATATTTTATTTCTCCTACATCGAATCGAGCGACGATCGTTGCCTCTCGGGTGCAAAGGGTTAAACCATAAATCAACGAATCATGTTCGCGGCCGAAAACGTATCGATTCGGTCGCGGCGATGTCAAAATTCGATATTCAAATGTGCGAAGTGGAATGCCATTTGTCGGATTATTGTTCGGTAGAACGTGTAAAGGTTCGGTCACTTTCACGGAGGAATTTCTTCCACCCCAATTCTTCCATAGAAGTTTCAGCATCGATGGCTCGCGTCCCACGCGCCACGGGCGCACCACCGTAAATAAGTTCCGGAGAAGCCTCCAATTAAGTGTCAAGCTATACTCATCGGAACGGACACTTAACATTACCGAAAATATCTTCCCTTGGTCATGCTTTCGTCGACGCGACCCCACGGTTCGAAAATTTCATTTCAATGGAACACATGAATTCGTATTATTAGCTCTCCGTTAGGGAGAACACAGCGGCGCACAAAAATACTCGAATTCGATGTATTTGCTATAGAAATGGATACCTCGGGCGTGTGTTATGCGATTTCAACGAAATAACATTCCGCGTGTACCTCACACATTATAAATACGGAAATTTTCAAGTATTTACTAATCGGCGAGCACAAAATTTCCATTATAAGCGGCTTGAGTACAGTCTTTAAAACAAATCAAGGTAATCGTTATAATAATTAAAATTCTGAATAATTTTTTAATTTTTTAAAGGTTTTTTCATCTTTTAAAAAATATTTTGATTATTTATATGTTCTCTTTCTGTTGATCTGTTAATTAGATAATAAAAAAAGTGGTTTGCAGTTTTGTTCCGTTATCTTTTTAAAGGACTATTTCGGTTTTAATCTTTTAATTTACAACTTCTGATGTGAGCAATGTAAACGGCTAAGATTATTAGTGACAACAATTTCTTCTTTCTATTACTTCCAATTTAACTGATACGTGATAAAGGACAGAGGAAGAAATTATTATTAGATAACTGGTTCCATTAGTTTATGAAACTAACTGAAACATAGAAATCTGCGAACTAATTAAGATTTACAGCAGTAATGCCTTTTAAGATAGGTTATAGGCAATAAGATTGATGCTCTTTTTGCAGCCCTAAATATAATTTTAAAAGAAGTCACGGTTAATATTAACATCCTCCGATATTGCGGAACTAATATTTTAATCTGATTCCATATAATTTCATACGGATTATTAATGCCTTCATGCATTACCACATTCACAGCAGCGCAAAATTGAACGAACCGAATGAATATAATGCAAGAATTAATGAAATGACAAAGAAAACTGTACCAAAATTCAACAACCATAACCTCTCAACATCTGGTAAAATGTTCAGATAATTTGTACTTTGCGACAGAGAATATTTTATAACTCAATATTATTACATATTCTAAAAGGTTGGTAAATACTTGATAATTAAATACTTTCGATAAATAAATTACTGAATTTTATGCAGGTATAAATCCTCTTGTATTATTCCATTAAAATGAGAATTGCCCACAAAACCAGTTTTGTAATAGTTCATAATTAACTACCTATAAACTAGTTCCACAACATAACCTCTCGCCTTATGATTTATTAATAACTTCCCGGTAAGAAAACAGAGTACACACCCAAAGTATATATTCACCATGAAAGTTCAATATTCCCAAGCCTGAGGTAATTTCAAATCTTCGCAATGCATCAAACTCAATATTAACTCTTACGTAAACAACCGATTCCACTGGTATTCATTTTTCAATTTTCTGCGCTACAATTTATTACATTTCCGTGGAAATTCGACTAAATCACATCGAATTTCTATTTCGTTTTCACGTCGATTTGCGTTTTGAAAGTAAACGATTTACTCGAAAAATACTGTGACATGGAAGTTAACGTAACATAGCAGTTAAAAGGAACAAAGAACAAAAATTTCACAAAATTTCCATCGCACAGCTGTGGCCTGAACAAATCTATAAAATCCACGACAATAATGAAAATCGTGTTTTCTTCGTTCAAATGAGAAAATTTCTCTGCTGCAGCAACAAAGTTCTCCTATGATATCGAGTAAGACTCGTTATGAAAATATTTAAGCGAATTCAACAAATCTAAATGTTATTCGTTTATTTTTCATATAAATAAACTATCGCTTGTCTATTATCAACCTTTGACCTTTAGAGTAAGCGTAGACGCAGAATAACCGTCAAAGAAGTCATAAGACAAGGGGTTAACGCTAGAACACCGAGGATTTAGTATAATTAATATATATTCCTTATAAAAATTGGAACAATAGATTTTTCTCGGTTTCTCCGTGTATTCATTACAATATTCAACTATTAACCAGTTAACTACATTTGACAAGTATACACGTCATCTTAACACTAAAGCTACAAGATGGGTCAATATGACCAATGCCTGACGTCTTCTTTTTGCAATTATCAAAACAACAACAAATGTTTCTCTGAGAAATCATTACAGAAACAGATTCAGCACCACGCAAACTGAAATGTAAGTCTTCTTTTTAAACATGTAATTCTTCTTTTTTCTTGCTTCGGTTCTCCATTAAAATATACCTCCGGTGCATTCGTTCTGCGTTCGATGAGTGCACACTTCATTTTTTGATTTCACTGCGCGCAAAACGAGAGATTCTTCGAACTAAATCCCGCAGTTAACAAGTTTCTATATCAATAATTGCGAAGTCATGAAAGAATTCACCAGACAAGGGGTTAATATCTCAAATAAACGAGTCCCATTTATAGCAGAGGCGAAGGCTATGAAATATTATCCGCGTTAATAAACACGGTTCTGCATAATTCAAGCGGCCGAGGCGAGTCTATTCGCTTGCCGAACAATTATAGGACACGACACCGCGGGGCAACCGGCTCGCCGGCCGGAACAATACGAAACAATACGAAAGTTCCAACGGGTCGATTAATTTCCGCGATAACGGCGGAGCAGCGACGTCGCCTCATCGGCGACGCCGGCCGGCGTTAATTGCGAGATTAATCGATCCGGCCGCCTCGCGTCGACCGGTCTTGTGTGCGTACAGAGGCGGCCGCGAGGAGTAAATGGCGTGTCGCGCAAGGCCGTAAAATCTTCACCAGGTGCACTGACCTGCCTTTCGGTGATTAAGAGGAATAAGGGCTGTACGCTCGACAAAACCAACAAAAATTACAATCGACGTGATACCATAACAAATTTTCATTTACTTTCAACATGCATTCCCTAGGTGTCTTTTTGTATAGTATGAGCTACGACTGAGTGACTTGAAAAAGACAAATGAGAAATTAACGTTTTCAAACGTTATTATCTGGTTTTATTTTATTTCGAAATACAGTTGAGTTCATACATGTATTTTTGTGATTTTTAAATTTCAGATAACTGTAATTACTACTGTCGTATCGGTAATGCTCATATGCAATGCTACAATTTCTAGATCTGAAGCTGGATTTTCACATGCAAAGCAAACCGAAAATTTAAAGCGTACATTAATCAATCTACGAAGTCAACAACTAACGTGTCTAATAAGTTTCTTAATGAAACATAAACCATTCCAAAAATTGCTTCCTTTTAATTGTAACAATATGAAAGTCATCAAGTATGCAAAGAAGGAACGATAAAAAAATTATTGAGTTCATCTAATACAATTTAACGTTTTATAGTTGAGGACTTTCTAATCTTGCGAAGACACTTTCCATTAAAACCGAATTGTGCATCTCCCTTTATTTGAATGATCAAATTATTAATTCGCAGCTCTCGACTTTAGATGCCACAGCTTGAAGTCCTACTCACAGTGACATACGACAGCGAAGAGTTAATATACGCCGCAAATGACTATCGACCGATGAAAACTCGTTTGGCGGAAGAATTTCAGAAATGCCGGCCCTTCCGCGTCGCGTCGTCGCTGAAATTCCCGTTCGTCTGCGGTTTTCCGTGTCTGCGATTCCACGTGAAACCGAAAAACGCGGCGATAGTCTGCATCGGTTTTAACACTAAACGTACCGGCACTTTATATACATATATTTCTACCGCAAACGGTCAAATAACTGGTTCTAAAATAAAGGTAAACAAATGAAACGATACACTTTTCATAGTAAAAACGGAAACAACAGGAAAGACAGAAACTGAGGAACTGATAAATCGAACAATATAAGACTTGATATAAAGTTGAGTGGGCAAAAGAAAATGCATCATTTTTAATCAAATTGTAAAAGCCCAATTGCGGAAGAAGTCATAGTACAACGGGTTAACACTACAACTATCGAGCATGTCATATAATTAATATGTACTTCTCATGAATATGATAAGAGCACATTTGCATTAATTTCTGATAATCATTACATTAGGTTAACTATTAGTTAACAGTTTCAAGCATTTAACATATTTATAATATCAGCGATTGCAAAATAACAACATTAAAACCAGTCACTCTCACTGGTAAGGTAGTTCTAGTGTTAACCAATTAGCTGCGTATGACGAGTATATACATCACCTTAAAACTCGAAACGATACCGCTGATTTCAACGATGAATTAGTTAATTTTTTCAGATAAACAACAACTCTTTTTCGTTTCGCTTTAGTGTTTCATCAGAATATATTACAGATTCATCTGCCCCACGTTTGACAAGTATCCACTTAATTTTTTCACGTTATTGCGCGCAAAACGAGAGATTTTTCAAACTGAATTCCACAGTTAACTGGTTAAGACGCGCTGCCCGCGGCGAGAAATGCAGGCGAGGTGCGCGCCGTGCGTCGAATAATTAATGGCGGCGCTTAAACAAGGGGCGAGGTGCGTCGCGCGGAAACCGCGGCCGCGGAAACGCCACCGCGATATGCCACGCACGTACCCCTGACGTAATAAAACGTCCATGCGGCGCGGCTATCACTTTTTCCACAGGGAAATATGCGGCTAAGGCAAAAGTCTGTTTCGCGTACCCGATGAAGCGGAACACAATGCGTCATTGTGCGACGATGCAAATAAGAACGAACGGTTCGTCGGCCTGCAGGGTGTGTTTCCGCGACGCGCTCAACGCCACTGAAAACTGCCATGAAATATTTTTCCGTCGGAGCATTCGGCTGATGGTGAAACCTGTGGCGTTGCCTTTGATCATGATTGGTGGACTGCAATGTTGGCCATTATTCGAATGAAGCTTTGTTTCAATAACAATAACGAACAAGTTGTTAACCCCTTATCGTGTATATTATACATCGTGCCAGGCTCGTGACGAAGATTTTAATCCGAATTTAACGGAGATATTACTCGATTTTTTCACTCAATTTCAGTAGGTTTACGGATATTTATTGTACAATTTATTCTATCGTTCTTAGAAAAGTTGATGTTCCTTTTGTTGGATATTGGAGATTAGAGGTTTGAGAATATACAATTAAGATAGTACATATTTGTGTAATTGTATCAACCGAAATTGATATACACGTTTACTGAATATTGTTTATAAAATTTAATATGCGTCAGTTTGACGCGTTATGTAAATCTAGCGTTAAACTGAATTCGGCAAATCCAGATGTCATTTACATTTTCCTCAATATGAATTAAATGTTGCTTTTGTATTTTTATGTGCTTTTTCTACTTCTTCTCAGTATTGCCTTTTCTATTAGTATAATATTTTGTCGTGAAACGGTAAGATATCATTATTGTCTGTCTTTCATTATTCTCCACAAAGTTATACAAACGTTGAGACGGTAAAGTGAACGTGCAGTAAGAAATTCACGTTCAGCTCGGTGTGTTTTCAATATATGAATATATATCGAAAAGAAACCTATACTTTACCCTCAATTCGCAACCCGTGAAAACCTTGCAATGGTCTGTCGTAGACTTATCGTGTTTCGAAGTGGCACCTCTCGAGAATAGCACAGGACTCACCTAGAAATAAAAGAAGAATAATCGACATTAGCATTACGTGTGATCGTAGTAATCAAAATAATCATATAATCTATGAATTATTCAGTTTCCTTTGTTCCAAAAATTCGACATTCTCAAATTGTATGTTTTCATTGGAAGTAAGAAATTAAAGAATTCGGATCATGTAGCATTATTTTCCTATAATCCCAATTATTGTCAAAAGTGTTAATTAGAAATAAGACAACATTTAAAAAAGTGAGTTTTTTTTATGGTTCTACTCAAGAGATTTAAACGATATCATATAGATGATAAATTCATCATTTTCAAACACAATTTTTAAATGGAACGAATAAAACGGGAAAATGAAATAGAAACGAAGTAATTTAATAGCAATATTATGGTAGCATTTGTACAACAGGATTAAATCTTGCGTGTCACAGGATACGTTGTAATACGCCTCGCTGGTCTACTATCACTGCGAAAGAAAACCAACGAGGGTCAATGGCCAATTAAATAGAAATTATATAACATCCAGTCTTGGGCGATTTATTCTAGCATAAATCGGTCATACACATCAGCCTTTATTTTTATGAATCATTCCGGGAAAGATGACCGGTAATATAAAAAGAACATTCTTTTCATAGTCGACGGGAAATAGAGCACAATCATTTGTCACCGGATTGTTAACACGAAGGTACGAACGAAATGTAGCAATTCGAAATTTCGAAACAACATTTTGTTGTTTACATATCATGTTCAGACATATTACTTGAAATTATTTACATTATTACATAATTAGTAAATTATTCGAAATTCAAGTATGTATTATTTATACTTTACTCGTTCACAGAAAACAAATCTTTTGTAACCGCAACTGATGAAAATGAATGAGAATGCTTTAATTACATTTTGTCGGCCACATCAATTTTATTAATTTTAATTTCAAAATTGTCCGAAGGTAATAAATGCTGTTTCGAAATTGTCAGTGGCAATAGGAAATAAAGAAATCAAATTTAAGTACTCCCCTTAATTGATTTTGTTCAGAGCTTGTAACAACGCTTTCTCAGATTATTTTTACTACAACGGAAGTTATCGTTATAAGGTAAAATGTTGGAAAAATAAACTTTCTATACAGATGAGACGTGCTCAAACTTTTGAAACCGTGAACGAGGAACTTTATTATATCAGGCTGAGCTATTTATAACTTCCACTTGCAATTGAGAGAATATAGTTTCCAAAGAAAATAATAAGTAAGCAAGCAATAAATTATTAACAATTACTCTGCTTAATGTTCGCTGAGCTTGAAGTAACAAATTTGATTGCTGTAGAATATGAAACAGCATCATCTAGCCAGTTCATGAAGTAAAATTACGTTCAGAAGTTATCAGCGAAGATTGTACTCACGAGCAACAAAGCATTGTAGCGCGAAACGCGTAAAAATACCGGGGAGCAAATAAAACGAGTTGCAGGGACAAACTTTCACGCTGAGCATCTAATTTCTAACGGAAAACTTCCCGCAAGATTCCCGCTCGACTGACCTTCGTATCAGAAGTGCTCGTTCTTAATTCAACGAGAAAATTGTATACAGTTTAGAAGCATCTCAAGATCCGATGTCTATACAATTCATTTCATTTCCTTTATGTAAAATATAGGATTACAGTCGTCATAAATATATGACGTTACTAGGAATAAATTTAGGAATAAATTAGTAATAAGTTAAAATATAATATTAGAAATAAGTAATATTTTCAAAGCTTTTATCCCTTTGATTGAGTAGATTCTAAATCAATTAGAAATTAAATACGCCAATTAATACGTATGTTTATTTTATTCTATTCGTTTCATATTTTTATCAATAATTTACCAAATTGAACTGTCACTTCCATCAAACGACAGAACATCTGGAACCACGAGACAACACTTTAAAAATTATTTTATCATTATTTCCTTAAAGTAAATATTCCTTCAGAAGAACGATTTCCACATTGAACTTTCTTGCTGACCTACAAAAATTATCTAGAAAAAACCGCCGGGTCAAGACGGCAGCAGCACAAAATTTATTCGGGCGAATATAAAACGCCGCTGGATCGTCAATCACGTTTCGTGCATAAATTAATCAACCGATTGACGTGTGCGCGCCGGTTCGGCCAGATATCGCGGAATTAAACATATAAATAATGAAAAAGCTCGGTCTCTGAAACTGAGCCAAGGACGCGGAGTGTAAAACATGCAGGTGCTCGAGCCAACGCAGCGCGAAAGGGTGGTAAAAAAAAATTCGGCAAAGAAGGCGAGCGTAATAAACTGTAACGAGCCATAAAATCGTCGAACCGACGAGCGCCGGTGAAAGAGCGCGGCGAAAAACTCCGCGGAAAAAAGAATCCGGGAAACGCCGGACTAATGTTCGCGTGAATTGCGACATATAAGTTTTTTGCACGGTCTTAACCAACACTTCAACCCCGTATCAAGGCGTGCCTTAACTGCCGATTAATCCGGGATATCGTAATCAAGCGGCCGTCGGTGTACGTGTATCACTAAGTAATCAACTGTTCCATCTCAAGTTTAATCGTCTCCGAACGAACCGGGAATTATTCCTTCGTCTCCTATAAAATCGTTCTCCAGCGTGCTCCGACACCTTCATCGAGTTTCATGCCGGCGAAATCTATTGAATTTATACGACGATATCGTTGTCTTGTTAAAAAAGGCGGGCATTGTTCGCTGGCACTTTTGAAAGAGCTCGTCGATGGATACAATAGCGGAAAAAAGTTTTCAAAGAGGAGTAGTATCAAAGCATTATAATTTTAACAATGAATGAATGAATTTTCGATAAATATGTAACGATAGATAAAATAATGCGAAAGAATAATGTGCGATAATAATGTAATTCGTATTAGAACGATGCAACAAGTGAAGAAATAGATAGATTAATGAAATATTTTTATGTTTACTGTATTTATATTTAGAGAAATCAAATGGATATTCTATAATTGTATTTCTTGTAATATTCGGACTAGAAATAAGAGTGATTGGATATTTCTATAATTGTATTTCGTGTATTTATATTTACAGATATTGACATTAATATTTTATAGGATATAGTCCCTATATCCTATTTAGGATATATCAATTTTCTAATAATCAATTTGAGGAGTGTACTATATTTCCTGTACAGCTTTAGGAAATGTTTCTTTGTTTCTGTTTTATTTCTTTAATGATACTGGGACAGAAAATAACTCAACTAAAACGCTCGAAAAGTTCTTAATGGATTTGAAATCCGACAGTTACACAATTTCCTCAATCCGTTATTATCGTCGAAAGTAAAAGTATCACTCTTTAAATGTGTGTTGAGAATATTCTCCTGTCGGTAAATGGATATTTCCAAACACACTTCCTCTGTTGGTTGCATTAAATGACTATTTGCGCTGTTCATATTGTCAATGCCGATTATTCCATTGATTTTCCAATTAACTTTCCAATCATTATTACGTAAAAGATTTGGAATGTACGTTCGTATCCCCTGAGCGTTGTATGAAATCGATTATTGAAGTATCACGCGAATCAGTCGTATTAATGACAAAGTGTTCATATCGTGTGGAATGTGGAAATATTACAGATTTAATGAATCTTATTAACACAACAGAAAATATATAACGTGAAAATTACTATTAGACAGCAATTACTAAAATTCACGTGCTGCATGTCTTATTTAAGCAGAATATTTGAATTATGTTCATCGTAATTGAGAGATAGAAAAAATTAATTAATAGAAACTTATATGGTTTCAATATATGCATCTGACAAAAAAATTCTTCGGAAGATACTTTCAATAGAGTTTTAAAATATCCGTTATCTTTCATATGTTAATTGATTAAATCATATTCATTTCCTTTTTGAGAAAAAATATTTACTTTATACCTTTCGTGAATGTTCATTTCATATACACGAAGACTCGATTGTCGATTTCGTCGTGCAGACTCGATATTCGATTTCATTCTCTATTTCAGTAATATAATAATGGTAAATCAGAGTAAAAAGGGAATCAGAGTAAAATTCTAAAGATTAAAATAAAGGATTAACTTTACGAAAGTTATACGAAATATACTCGAAAACAACAAAACTATCCATATAAACAACAAAAGATTTTACCAGAAATAAATTCGAAATATATGTATAGGCACATATGCCAAAGCGAAGAAATCATTGATACGAACAGCAAAAGAATTTACCAAAAGCAGTCTCGAAATACTATTTCACTTCATTAAAATTATTCATTTGATTGCCATCATTAGTATTCATGGTACACTACAAACCGATATAAATCATATTCCACGCAGCGCGAACATGTTAGACAGTAAGTTAGCCGGTGCACAGTAAATGAAGCCAGCCATGTTTACGATCCCTGAAAGCCACTGAAGCCATGGCTGATTCGTTTCCTCCGGAAAACACAGATTGCCTCGAAGAAACGCAATTAACGATTGAAAAAGGTGACGTTTTTCTCGAACGGATTCGCTCCGCGTTTCACGGGCAGAAAGGAGAACACCGTCGGCGGAAAGAAAGAAAGGAAGGTCGAGTCGAATCTTTTTCAGCACGAGCTTGAAAAATCCATTTAATTCTGAGGAATAATGGGGGGGAAAACGGGATGACGGTTCGAGAAAGCTCGCGCGGATATGAAATTTAATCCTTTTTAAAAACGAATCGAGCAGTCGCCCGCTCCGGGGCAGAACGCGCCCGTTAACGAGAAGAAAGAGACCTGCGAAAGGAAATTCGAATCGCCTCGCTACATTTCAAGAATTCGAAGGAATCGCGGGAAACACTGTCGAGAAACGGATTCAAGTGATTCACTATAAATTAACTCTTAACGGACCAATGCCGCATTATACGCGCGGTATCGCAGCTTCACTTGTTAGGTCGGGCGCTGCGTATATTGCAGCGAAATATCATTTTATTATTTCCGTCGTTGTTATTATATTCTCATTTGAATTGTTGAATCTGATTCAGAATTATAGTGACCTAACTTTTATCTTTGAGTTCTTAAGAAAAGCTTTCGCGAAATGTTCTTAGGTTAATTATTTCATTCAGCGTGGAAATTAGTTTCAAAAATCTCTTATAGTGCGCACAATGAACTCAAACAATTACGTGTATACTTGTGAAACGCAGTTGACTGGTTAAATACTAATATTACGATTGTTAATATTAATAATAGTGATTGATATTATTGGTAACATTGTGCTATCAGTTATTTATAATAATTAATGCTATGTAGTAATGGTAATAATATTGTATAATAACAGTTATTAATATCAATAACTAATAATATTATAATATTAATTTTATTTATTTATTTTAACAATATTTGACAGAAGCTTTTTTCTCGAAAAATTAAAAATAATAGTTAAATCGTTATTATTGGTAGCCACTTATTTAACATGTTAAGTGCTATGTCAATCCCTAACAGTTATTTTATGTTTATTTGTTATAACTACTATTCGATGCACAGTGATACAAAAACATAAAATACTTTAGAACTGTTATCGGTTAGCTGTTAAGAGACGGCTGGCTGCTTCAGAAGAAACGAAAACGCGTAGAAATGTATAAGCTAAATCTGGATTAACCTTTGGAAAGACCTCTCTAATATTATGGCCGTTCCGTGGCCTTTTGTTAGCCAATATTTGCCACGTAAATTTGATATGAGCGTACAATTAGGTGGGCGGGGTAGGTACGTCGTTATTTTTAACGATAATTGAGAAAAGCTATATTATCATTTGAATATAAACGTGTTTTATTTTAATATTGATAATTCTCTGTGATAATTGGACTGTTTCTTAATTGTGCTAATACAATTGAAACCTTCTTTTGTTAGCTACGAACGTATAAAAACGTGCTATACAGTTATAATTACAATAATCTATTAATTAAGCAGTTGCATTAAATACAGAAGTAAAATAGGAAAGCAAATTAGGGGCTCGAAAAAATTAATCAACTATATTCTGTGTCGAAAAACATGGAGGTTGAAATCTCCGATTAATATCCTCTAAAAGTACGAAACATAAAAAACGACGCTCATGTATTCATAAATAAAATTTCATCTTGATACATTTTCTCTTGTTTTAAAAATAAATGAAGTCGAACGAATGCAATGAAATGTTTCTGTAACTTCAACCGAACGATCACTAGACGTAACATGTTCTGATTAAAAAATTTTTAATTAAACTTCAGCCGTTCAGAAATGAAAAGGAAAATATTACATCTATCGAAGCCTTGCTCTGGTATATTCCTATAGAAATACAGTAAATCTAAATATAGTAGATCTTTACAAAAATTCCGATTTTCAACATAATTAAAAATATACAATTCCGATGGAAAATAACTTCTCTTAAAAAATAAAATTCAAATTTCCGACGAATGCACGGAAATCCTCAATTTAATAATTCCGAACACTTCTCCCACAAGCAGACATGCCGCAAGAAACAAAAAGTAAACGAAAGAAGAAGAAGAATCTCGAGACAATAGCCATTTCCGCCTGTCACGCGTCACACTTTATCCTGGCGACGAAGATGAAACGAAACAAAACTGAAAGAACACTTTACGAATGCAATGCACCATGATAAAACAATCAAACGGAAAAAAGTATCATTTTATCAGACACGTTGTTCCGGAGTTCAGCAAACGCGCGAGGGTATTTAATAATCGTCGCCGACGGAAATGAATAAAGGTGCGCGAAGGTGGGAGAGAAAGAGAAAAAAGGAAGGAAAGGTAGTATAAATCTATTACACGCGAGCGTGTCCGGTGCGCGGCAGCTGCCGATGACGACGCAGATACGGTGGAAAAGCCGGCGAACGGAAACGAGGCAGGAATACACGCGGTACAGGTGTGGGCAGAGAAAATAACGCCGAAAATAGAAATTATGAGCGGAGGACGATAGAAAGTTGACGCCGCGCGGCGGAACTCGGTTCCCAAGGTCCGACCTATCGACCGGCTTATTGTCTTGCATCCGTCCATCTGCTTCCTTTTCGCTCGCGTTACGCCTTCTGTCATTGTTTCCTGCTGTGTTGCAATTACCCGTCAAGATCGTGTGCGCCGATGCAACGATTTTTACAGGTTACTTGAACCGCCGTGTACTCGCGGTCTCGAGCGTGTATTTTAACACTAATATCATTAACGGAAAGTTAAATTGACTTTTTGGAATTTCTCTGTGGAAACTGCGAGAGTGTATCTATTGAGACTTTGATTTACAATTCAATTTGCCTACTGCTAAATCAATTTCTTTCATAATTTCTCTGAGAAACGTCTGTTATCTTTTTAATAATTGCAAAAAGAATCAGGAATCAGTTGGTTTGACGCATTAGGTAGTTTGAAGTGTTAACTCTTTGAATGAGAACTTTCATTCGAAACTGATGTTTATTGAGAAAGGAACACATGCTTCTCTGGGAAATAAGTAATGACATTAATTTAGAAATGCGCAGCCTAAATTATAAATCAGTTGAAATCTCGATAGATGCACTATTAGGGTTTCTATATATATATTAGAAAATCCAATTTAATTCCTCGGTAGTTCTAGTGTTAACCCCTTCAGATCCGGTACACATTATGCTGTACACTGTTTTGCTACTTCAATATCTGGCGAAATATTAAAACTGGGACAGGCAACCATATACAGGATGGACCACGAAGCGTGATCAGCTTAGATTATTCTGCTGCCAGCGGTTCGATCGGAAATTTTGCTAGCTAAAATAACATGGTTCAAGGAAAGCTTTAAGATGATTCTATCGAATTAGTTGTCAACCTTTTTCTTCTAGAGCTGTCGATGAAATAACGCTAGAGGAATTCGTTTGACCGGTTTGTTTCGGTTTAATTAAATTTTTTTTATCCCATTGCGCGAAGTGATGAAAAAGTGAAACCAGTTTAAATCTTCAGTTTCATTTATACAAAATTATTACGAAATATGTTTTTCAAATAAGGTGAAGCATTTTTATATTGTAATATATAACATCAAGCAGCTAATAGGTTCAATGGAATTTTACCACTGTTCAATATGATTAATAAATCACACATTAGAAAACATGAAATTACGACTTTCTCTGAATGTTAAGTTTCCATGAAACTTCAGGTAGTTATAAAAGAAATTTAAATAACTTAGCAATTTCAAATTCAATTTATATCCATAATTTGCAACACGAAATAGGTATTCCTGACACATAGTATTCAATAAAAGTAAATGAAATTACTAGCAAAGAATGAAATAGACTGATGAAGAGAAAGAAGTTGTTAGAAGCTAAGTTAATTGCAGAAATAGAGACGGAAACTGTAAACATTTTCCTATATAGCGTTTTGCGTAATACCAGGAAGCTGATAAACTTAGTTCCTTAGACATTTGAATTTGTTGTAAATTCAGTATTAGCAATTCATTTCGATCCATAGGTGTTTACGAAAGAAATAATCAATGATAACTTGCAATCATGGTAAAACCGTGATTATGTTGCAACGAAAAGTTCACGAGTAATCTAGGGTCAATTAAGTTCTTGTGTTAATGCCGTTTAATCGATGCGAGCGTGTCCCATGAATATTCTATGCGCTGACACTACAAATTGCTCGGTAAACCAGTAAAGAGTTACCGTATTTTGTTCGCGTCGATACTCGAGAAACTACATTATAGAAAATAATCGGAAACAATCTAAGTTAGATACCGCTGCAAGTTTTCATTTTCTATACATATAAACTGAATGTACATCCTTGAAAAAATAGATAAGCAGACAATGCTCTGCAAGAAACGATATTGCCTTTTTACCAGATAAATTATTGCTCTTTATAAAAATAACGTAAATTTATGTTTAATGTATGTTGTATAAATTGTCGATTTCTAATTATTTTATGGTGTTATACAAATTTTTAAATAAAACTTACGTAAATGATTTATTTTCCTAATCTTCAAAATTAGGATATACACGATTAGTTTCCAGAATATACGATAAAGAACAAAATAGAATGTGCTAGAATAAGAAATATTTGATAAAAAATATATAAGAATAATTACGTATTCTTCTACAGAGTGTAATTGTAATGAATTATATAGTGAAACAGCGTCGTTGAAGACAGTGAAGAAACTATTTACCAGTTTCTGCCGCTTAAACCATCGACCAGGAACACTCGACCGGAATTTGTAGGTATATTGTTTCTTATCGCAGTTCAACATTACACTTTGTAACCACGAACGGCAAGTACATGCTTTAGAAGACGTATCGAAACGAACTGTTCGGAAAGTATCTAAGAACTATACTGCAAGTCATTGCTATCTCAGCAATACAGGTCGATAGTGATTAGATTGCAGCTGTAAACTTACAGACTTTTTGGTACAATTTTAGAAATACGTTTACATAATACTCATACTTCTATGACACGATCTTGAAGTGTCTTCATAAAACATTTTATTACATCAGATTTCAATAGTACAATTTTCAAGTGTTCCTATGAAATTGGATTGTTATGGTAAAACATTTAAAAGTTTATATAATTTTTGTATACGACATTGTATTACATCAAATTTATATGATACAATCTTAAAAAGGTGATGCAATATTCGAGGAAGATTATATAGTTTTTGTGTAAAAAAATTATATTCGATCAAGTACTGATACAATGTTGTAAAGATAAAATCCAGTAGAAAGTAATTGTAATAGGAAGTTAAGATTTACAAAACTAATAAAACTTCATTAGGTGAAGAATAAAGTAATTTCTCCGCTAAATTATATTACCACTTTAATTTGATTAATGCATTAAATCCGGAGTACAATATCGTTCTTCTATATTTCATACAGTACGTTAAAAAGTTTTCCTATATTATAATAGTGCTATAAAAGTGAATCACTGCAAACACTTATTGCAGATTCATCGATAATACTCTACACAACTTTAAGAATGAAACTTGTAGCTCACGTGGCACTTGTGATACGTGACCATTCATTATAAATCAATGAACAAACATTCATTTTATTTGCGGAATACATTTCTGTAAATATTATTGTATAACCTAAATTTAATAATTCGACTTTTGTAATTCAATGCCAAGTTAAATATTCAACAATAATTGTCATTATTAATGATAACTCATTAATGTTTCTTTGAAAATGGGATTTATAGAATCTTTAAATGAAAAAACGAATTCAGAGAAGTGAAAGTTAGTGACTGTTGAAACGTTCACTTCATACATATGCACTCGTATTTAATTTGTTAAAATGCAATTCTGTTGAAACTGAAGCAATGTAAATTTAATTATGTTCAACACGACCGTTTCTTGTTACACTCAAGAAAATAGTTCTTACTGAAGGTCGGTTCAATCACTTAAGCTCCACGCAACAGCTGCTGAGTTACAGCCCCGAATTAGTACCGCAAGAAAGGTTCCAAAATCAATAGCTGCCCTCTACAGGACACCAGGCAAAAAGGTAATACAGGGTGTGTCTAAAGTTCTGACACCACCAACAATGTTACAATTTCCAATCTAAGTTGTGATCTAAATGAAACTTCGAAGCGAGAGAAATGAAAAAGGTTAACTTAAATATTTACCAAACAGGGCGATATCAAGAAGTCTAGTCTAATTTTTGCAAAACTTTTATCAACTAAAAAACGATTTTATCAAAAGCTATATAGACGGAAGTAGTTAAACTGCTTTGGTCAGAAATGATGTAGGAAATTATCAGTTTTTCAAGAATGAAAGAATTATTCAGAAAGAAGCAAAAACATGATTAATATTGTTCCTGATCACTCCGATAAGTTAACATAGAATAGAAATGTATACAATTTATGTAAAATGGAAATAAAAATTTGTTATATAATATTATATAGAATCTTATATAAAATTGATGTGCATAAAACAAAAATGAAATTTGTATTGTTACAAATAATGCAATATTGAAGAACTAATTCTGCAAACTTTGAGAATTTTTAACGCTTATACGTCTAACACGACCCAGAGATATTCAAGTAAAAATGGCGACCTTCCGGTCCGTCCTATCGAGAATTCTAGCAGTTTTTCCGTGGCTCCTTTTCTCTTGGCCTGCAATAGGGTGCCGGAACACCCGTATCACCCCTACACCGTCCTTTACCGTTCGATAGAACGTGCCGAACGAACGCTGACTTGTTACGATAAGTCGATAAAGGTCGGTTCACACTTAGAATACAATCGTTCCAGTAAAACCACTATTGTATAGATTGTTTTACAGAACGTGATCACGACTAACATTTCACTTTATACTTATATCACATATCATTTATCTGTTCAAAAATAATATTTATACATTATTAACATTATATTCATTTTACACATTAACATTTGTTTCATTTTATATTTTTCCCAATTTGTAGCTATTATAAGTTAAAATTTCAAAGAGGAGTCAGAAAAGGATAAAATATTATAACGACATGTTGTAAATAAGAATTCTAAAAAAAGATTGGAAAAAGTGGAGGATTATAATGGTTTTCATAGCAACTATGATAGAAGTGAAAGTGATGATAAAAATAACCTCTGTTATGGGCGCTTTGTTCATCTTGAAAACTAATGTCCATTTTGTCGTTCAATTGGGAGTGCGGATTGATCTTAAGGGAAACCTAACGTATACAGCGCGACATGTGTACTATACGTAAACGTACACCGTCATCTCCTTCCGCTTCCTGCCCCGACATAACGTAAAGTTTCGGATATACTGTTCTGTCGTTAGTCAATTAGTATCTTTAAACGCTACATTTATAGTCTCGCCGGCGTTCAACTTCAAAAAGAAAGTAATTAACGGTATAATAAAACTCGACACATAAATTTTGTCGTGAAAGGCAAATGTGTTTCGCAGAGCTTACAAACTGAATTACACAATTCTATAAAAATTAGAAAAAAACATTAAATCTAATAGTTTAAATTTATATAAACTTCGTGTCGAGAATAATAATAGCAATGAGACGCAACCTAGTTTTGATAGTTCTAAACGCTCTAAACTTTTTACTTTTACATGAAAAATGTTAATATTGAGAATAGACGATTGTAATCAACGACTTTAGTTGCTGATGCAATTCAAAATGTCCACAATGGAAGACGACTTTGTTACACACAGAAACTGATTACTTTATTATCAGTTAGTGCTTGTCGTTTCTATTGCCTCGAGTATACCTACAACAGATGCACGTGAAAGAATATTTTGAAAATAGTTTCGTACACAAATTTCTTCAGAAACCACCCATATCGTTTCAATAATTGTAGAAGAACGAAACCCGAAATAGATCAATTTGATTCATCTGATTTAAAACTAATGGAATGAAAGTCGCCAAGTTGTCTTCAAAAAAACAAGACTTTTCGACTAAACTGAGAAACAAGAATATTTTTACCAAACTGATGAAACAAGACATTTCTACCAAATGAAACAAACAATTTCTTTATAATTCATATCAGAAGAAAAGGAGAATCAGTGGAATGAAATTCGTCGTCGAACTTTCTTAAAAACAAGGCTTTTCGACGAAACTGAGAAACAAGACTTTCCTACCAAACTAATGAAACAAATTTCTCGCAACTGGCGACCGCAAGGAAAGGAGAAAGGCAGGTGCAGCTCGAAAACGTTTTCCGAGGAGTCCCTTCGATTTCCTCCTTTTCTTCGCGCGCAGCCCGCGACCGAACGCGAAACCCGCGCGCGACTTTAAATACGCGCGTTTCCTGAGCAACTCGCGCGCACGTGTGTTTCACAATCGAGCAGCCGGTCGCAAGCATCCAGCTATTCAAAGAATACCAGCCGTTATAGGCGTCAGCGCGTTGTTGTCCCAGGCCCTTCCGGTTTTCAGTTGTTTCTCACGAGTTCAACCGTATTATGAAGAATAGATCGGGAACAAAGGATCACGGACACTTCGACGAGCTAATTTTTGCAAACTCTTTCTTTCTTTCTTTCTTTCTTTTTGTCTCCCGCATTTGTAACGAGTCGAATCGTTAACCCTTTTCTTTTCAACTGTGATCTGTAATTCCACGATCTATAACCGCAACTTCTCTTGCGAACATTTTCACGTAGTAGATATTTTATCACGAATATGTTAGACTATAAAAATGATTGCTTTCGACGGCTTTTGGATCTTCGTTCCGAATAAAAATCTCTTGAAAAATTTGTTGGTAATTATTTACAACAAAACAGGCCCACTAATGCCAATCTTTATTATGTAAACGAAGTCTGAGTACGCATATTAGAAGGAACAATTTCAATAAATGAAAATGAAGACAAAAATTTCTAGCGTAATGCGAAACTTCAATGCTTCATAGCTTTTGAACCAACACTCACTGTCAAAAAGTTTAAAGTTCTTGGTGAACACAACAACGACCTTAACAACATACGTCAAGATGAAGGTTGTACAAAGGTTACTCTTTCCCAAGAAAATTGTCAAAACTCTCTATCCCAAGACATATTGTTGCGAATATCTGGAAAACTAAAGGCAAGTGGCGGAAACGTGCATAAAGAAAAGCTGCTCATAATGATAACCCTCTCCACATATTTCAAGGTTATCCAAGTCGGTGAGGAATCAACGTTGTAAATAGTTACCAATGTGTTACATAGGCCTTAATCCTAGCAACTATTCAATTAACCACTGTAACAGATACACAAGGGCAGCGCATTGCAATGTATCCAGGGACACGATTCAAGGATCGATACTCCAGAGTACATCAAAGTTGTAGACGTAATCCTCGAGGAGATTGCGGGCCGGGTTCCACTGTCGGGGTTCAATGGAAGATCGGAGGTCGATGTGACCCGAGGGTAAGCCGCGAAAGGCAGGAATTAGATCCGCAAATTGGTAATTGTAAATCAAAGCAACTACAGAAAGTTTGAACGGGAAACGCTCGGAATGTCGAACCGCCAACGGTTCCGCAGATGCTTCCACGTTACAGTGCGAAATTGGCAGCGTTCCAGTTCACCAATTTCTGAAGATTGCCTTGTTTATACCCTAACTTGACTGATTTTAAGAGCAATTCGCTAGGTCGTTAACTGCCTAGTAAACCAACTGGCAACGTTCAACCTGTTGTTTATCCCGCAACAGAAATATATTGATCACCGTGGGAAAGTAACAATGATTTTTGGCCACTGTTCCAAGTCTCTTTGACCGTGCAAGTGGTCGCTATTACACGAGTACATTAACCTTCTCTCAACGCGTTATGTTCCTCTTAAGCTGAACGCACACGAGCGGTTTGCAGCGATTGTTTTGAAAGAATAGACACGTAAAGTTCTTTTATTTTTCTTTCTGTCGGACAGAAGAACTTTGACTCTCTGTTATTTCTAAATAATCGTCACTGCGACATTTTCCTGTGAACTGTGCATTTAGCCTTACAGTTCAGTGATAGGGACATTTGTTTCGATTGATGGTGGAGACTTGGAATGTTGATTTCACGTTATTTATGTATGTAACTGTTTATATTGTTAAATAATTTTGTATGCATAAGGATAAATTAGTATAATGTAAAACGAATAATACTTAGTTCATCCGAGGAACTCAATAGTAAAATATTAGTAAGCTAACACTAGAATTATCGGCCAAGTCAAATTATCTCACTTCAGAATTTTTATTTTGTAAGTATTTAAATTAATTTCTCATTAGTTTTGTAATATAATATAATATAATTTCTTAATAGTTTTAGTATTAACAAGGTGTACACCATCCTGTAGTTTCAAAATATTGAAAAATTAAACATTCTTTTATCGAGTAACTATTAAGTAAAACAGGAAATTCTTTATTGGAGATATTGAACAACTAAGTTATTGTAGTTTGAGTAATTTATATTATTATAAAGAAAATAGAACTAAATATTTAGTCGCAAAGAACTTGCAAATACTTAGTATAACGGAACACCAATTTGCGTATTGCGGTTGCACGAGATGCCCGTCGGATTTCCGACAATACGGTAACGTCACATCCGTTGCAATGCTTCAATCTTTTTCAATCATTTTTGAAAATTAAATTATTAGAGCGTCATAATGATGAAGTTAAATCGAATGAAATTTCCGAGAACTTTCATGGCAGAAAGGATTAATAATTAACTGGCAACGTAGGGATTCTGTCCATGCAGATATATAAATTCTTTATGAACATCACGTCGAGTATAATTTCGCGAAACATGTAATTTATCTTTATGTATCAATCACATAATTTAATAACACATAACATTAAATATTTAATACTGGACCATCTATATTGACGTCATAGTATAACATTTAGATCAATTTTCACAACATTACTAGAATTTGCAATAATTTATGAAGATGCTGCAACATTTTCATTTTGATCTCAGATGAAAATATACATTAGATATATAATAAAATCTTTTCGTCCGAGGTCCCCTTTTCGAGTAAGTAAGAATTGAAAATTTATGGAGTACATGTACATTTGACTGACTCGACCGAATACAGGCAGCATAATCGGGAGAAAATCATTCTGCACGAATATATAGCAATCTTGACAAAAGTGTACAATAGAATGTTTTCGTCTGAAATCTCGTTCTCAAGGAAATTCGCTTTGAAAATGTTGCGAGTACATCTACGGTTGGTTTCATGGCAGCAGAATGTACTTAACCTAGTTTCTTCAAGAACGCACCTTCAAATAAAGAAATGTTATTTTATATTTTCAATTAATTATGAAAATGCATAGTAACCTCTTATCGTCTGTACTAGCTGCATTAATTATATTTAGTGACTAATTGCCGAAATGGAAAAAAATATTATGTTACACTTTCAATTTACTTTTCTATACAAAACGAACACATAAACTTTCCTAGCTGAATCACCAATTACAGAACACCTCATTACTTCATTATCCATAACGTGTTATTGTAATTTAAGCTCTTTTTGTTTACAGTTCTGTGTCTAGTTTCCTGTTTACAACCTCAAATGACCTCAATTTCCCGTTCAAGTACAGTAGAACCTCGATTAACCGAGTCACCATCTCGCGATCCAAATCATTCATACAATACAGATGCATTCTGTTCAGAAAGCATCTACGTGCTACATCCTTAAATACTGAGAAAATAATTTACCAAATGTCCATTGTGGACAAATTGTAAAGTGCATTGGAGATATTCAAAAGAGAAAAGATCATTCAGCATCTCCGTTATGCACGGATTAATAATATAATAACTAATCAAATATTACAAATATGTTTGAAAAATTTCTTCTGAACCGCTTAATGTCAATCAATTGAATTGGATAACAGGTGTTCAACAGTAACTCCAAACTAACCAGTAAAAAAGAGATTAGACGAATCCAGAAATAGTCGCGTCGTTAAGACATTAAGTAAACACTTCGTTTATTTGAATAAACCAATGTTGCTGCGGATGCACGGTACAAATGACTCTTTGGAACATTAATTATCCGCAAAGTTTCGTAGTTGCATTCCGTTCCGGGTGGAACGAGGAAACGTCAGCTGCGTTGAGCTCCCTGGATGCGCAAGAAAGCAAGTTTTGCGTTAAGATAAGTGCAAGATTAATTGTGCCGCTTAATTGCCGCCCGAACAAAAACCGTGGCCGTTCGCGGGGCAATGGAACAAATGTTCATCCGTTATTCCGCGAGTGCTTCGCTTTTATCTGCCGAGAATAGAAGTCATGTAACTTTGCGAAACGGTTGCGCCGTCTATCTCCCGGCTGATTATTACCGCCCTGATGACGCGTACACGTGAACGTCAACGATAACATATGATATATTAGGTGTAATTTCACAGGTAACGACTGGGTTCAACAGACGTGTAAATTTATTTTCGATGCGATAAACACGGTGATTCTTGGACTTTCGAATGAAACAGATCAATAAACGTCACTTGATGTCTGCTTTCGAAGTATTCATCGGTTCTACCCTCGCCTAGCCTATGCCGGGTCACTTTTGACCCACAAGTAAAATGGTAGAACAAATGAGATTAAACGTAGCTCTTTATTCCTTATTTTTTCAAAGATTTACGTGTAGGATGATTATTAAAAATGTCATTTGTTTTCGGAAATGAATGTTTCAGTTACTCTGAAATTTCTATATTAGAATGGAAAACAAAATACAACTGTATTGAGTTTACTAAAACTTTATATTTCTTAAACCTCAAATGCTTAATCAATTAAGTTGCTTAAACGTTTAATAATTTCCAGAATCTATAAATGTAATTAAGACACATAAAATGATCGAGATATTGAAGATAGAATGAAATAAAACAGTAACTTTTATATACTGTATACTTTTATATATGTATAAGAAATTATAATTATAGAATATTCAAAATTCTTTGATACGCACTTGGTCTCTTCCAACATCATGAATATCATTATATAAATATTCTTTTCCATCGAAAAGCTATATTTAAATTATACGTACTGTAAATGTTCAGTATGGGTGAAATGTGAGCCGGTGTTAACTAAACGTTACGCGTGCAAGCCGAGCGATTAAACTTTGAACTTAATTGATTTTTGATAGACTAGTAGAATACAAGAATTTCTTTTAGTTAAGACAGATAAAATAATTTTTGAACTAAAACGATTTCAATCGTCCAAACACGCATATGCTCTTTCTTCTTACGGAATTCTATTGTTTTATGCTTTTATATTTACAACAAGCAACTGTTCGATCACTCCATGTAGTCCGTCGACTTATACCAATTTATTTTTTCAGTTCATTCTCCTTTCATTTCTTGTACACGATAAATAAAGGGAACGACTGTGTCTTACAATTATCGGAAACATTTATTGGAAACATTTATCGGTCAATAACGAAACTTTAATGAGAAACTGTAGGTAAAATTAACCTTTACATAGGAACGCCCGTTGTTTCCATGAAGAATTATTATTATCCGTCTTCCGCACGACGGTGCAAACACAGTACACAAGGGAAACGAAAAGCAAAGAATAGAGATAGAAATGTAACTAATAAGAAACAAAAATTACCTAAGATATAGACATAGTATGTACGATACAAGAAATGCGAGGAAATAAAGGGAACAAGTTAAAAACTGAAACAAATCATGCAAATGAACTTATTACAAAAATACGGTTCATTTATTTTTAATATATTGGAATCTCAGTTATCTCTCAATCAACAGTGGTCAGACTGATTGGATAATCAAATTTCTTAGATAACCCTCCCGAAAGATACTCATTATAACTACATTTACATAATACAATTACATAATACTACATTTACATTCGTCCTGCGTTTGACAAATACACAGTTCACACTAATAAATACACATTTTTTTTATTTTATTAGCAAAAATTGCAAAACCGAAGTTCTACTTCTCATGAACATTCGTAATTGACAAGCGATCGTCAGAACGCGGATATTTACAAGAATTCTCATTTTCACGAAGAAATTTCAAGAAAGCAGAATCGAACGGAAGTCTCTAAACTCCTGTTCCCAAAGAAAAGTTCAGGTCTCTCCTAGACAATGATTTAAAATTCTATCAAACTCCACTGAATGTCGAGTTTCCCGGTTTCTCGCGGAGCTTCGTAAGTCATGAACGCCGTAATGAAAATTGCGAACTGATGCGAATCGAGAGGAGACAATTGTAAACGGGAGTTTAGAAAATAACTCGAAAGGCGCTGAGTCCACGGTGTGCATCTCCGCCATCTGGAACAGACCTAACGATGATTTCAAAGAAGTAAATGACGTCACTGCAACGGAATGGTCGAATTCCATCGTACTGCTGATTCGCAAATGACCGTACACGGCACTAGCGACGATATCTCGTCTCATTTTGCGCTTTAACGATACGCGCCGATCCATCTGAGACCTCGAGATTGCTTTCCTCGGCGAAAAACAAGTTAAAGGATGGCCGAAGAAACCTTTTTCATCGTGCATTCATGCAGTTTTCAATCTCGGAACCCGTTCGCAAAAAAATATGTATTAGTTTCTTTAAAATACGAGCAGTGCAGTACGCGTAAGTACAGTTAGGTATTTGTACAAGTATAAATAGATTTTTCAACTGTCGAGTACTCCAGTTTCAAACATTATATGCATACCAATTCATTTGTCGCATTATGTTAGATGTATTCGAATTTGTGTATATTTATAACTGTGCTTATATTATTAAAATCATAAATTTCATTCGAAATATTATTCTTCTGTTATCAATAATTATACTTCAGAGCAAACATAAACTTAGAATAGACCTAGAATTGTTCTCTCTTTTCAATGAATTATTAATAGCAAAGTATATAGTTATATCGATCAAAATCGATTTTATAACTATTTTTCTCGCAAACACGCAATGCGTGGACCGCAGAACGTATATCACTGGCGATTCAAGGGGCGTAAAAGGGAAATCACGTGATTTTGAACGTGTTAAATAAATATTCTGGAATATCTTGAACGACTATCGAAGAACGAAAAACTGTGACGAATGACACGTATTCTAGTTCCGTGTGTGATATCACTTCCGGTGATAATGTCACCCAAATTCAGCCTTCCACATGCTACTGTACATCGCAGAAGGCGACTACCGTAACTTTACTTTTTCAAATCATAACTCAGTTTTTACGAAATTTTTATTTAACACGCATTAATTTTATTTTTCTACTTGAATTAGAAAGAAATTTCTCTTCTTTTCACGAGTTGATTCAATTGAACACAATTGCCCAAATTCTAACATGAATTTTCATATGGCTTATTAGACTATTTTATCGATTTCTTATATATAGAACCAATCTCTATTATATATTATGTATTCTGTACATACAGTATGTCATTTTACATGAAATGTATTTATCGTGCAAGAACAGCACAGACTGAGAATTTTCGTGAAACTAACGAATAATAATCATGCTTATATTATAATATGTCCATATTATAATTCTATTCGTATAATAGTTTCCATGAAACTGCGTTCAAATTACAATCAAATTACCGGTAAGCAGATGATTATAAAAAGGTACAAGTTGAATACTTCAGCGTTTCACATTTCAAAATCGACCCGCAGTTAAATCGAATAAACGCGCGCGATGCGTCAATTTTTATGAAGATTAGTATCGACGTAGTTATCTACAACGCTCGAGGACACGTTAAGGAAACACTGATACGAAACGTGTTAGCCGCGATGAAAAATTCCTTCACTCTGAAAATATTTCTCTTTAACTTGAGACGATAAAGACATTCCAATTGAGTTTTTTTAACGACTGTTAACTTTTGTTCGACATTTTCCTCCAGATCATGTTTAATGTTTCATAAAGGAAAAGTATCTGAATAAAGAACTTCATTTGCAATAAAAACTACATAAATGTTAATAAATTAATTTCATCCCATTTGTGATACGAATATACACTAAAATCGATTTGTTATTTAAGCATGAATTTATAAATTAGAAACTTATAGTATTTATTCACTACTTAGGCATCTTAATCGAGAAATGGTTCTTTGAGCAAAATACTTTATTCGTATACTTACAACGAGTAAGTATACTTTTTTTCATATTAATAGAAATAAAATTTTTATCGTTTATCTCCTTGTCTTATGATTTCTCCCTCAACTATGATAGATACAACTACTTTACCATTGACAATTTATTGGGGAAAAATGTTCTATGTTCGTGTGTCCTCTAAAGTATAATAATTAATAACACAAAAATAATATTGCATTAGAATTCAAAAGAACTCAGTAATATCTATGTTTGGGGTTAAGTATTGTTCATGTAATAAAAGGTCGCTCAGTAAAAATCAAATTTTGTTTATCTCTTAGAAGGAAATAATGAAGTGATTAATAACGTGTAACAAAAATGTTCTGGCGCATAAAGTGAAACCCAAAGCCAAAAGATATTAGTGAAATCGATGGGAGTGGCGCTCATAAAATCAGGCAAAATGAATGCAGCGAGAGCAATATAGTATTGATTGCTCTTATCAGCCATAACACGTTGGGTTAACCGTATGTTTGCAGATAGAGACTTGACATTTTCACCAATACGCGGTGGCCCTCCAGGTGTCGGCGTGTGCACGGAAAAATCGACGTTTCGTCAAAATCGACGGAAGATTAAACATGTGTCTTTTATCGATCATGTGTCGAATTGACTGTGGAATGTGAACATTGCGAAAGTGAAAACGATCCGGACCTGCAAAACCTAATTTCTTGTCAAATCACGTACAGCCGCTGCTGTTGCACTCAATGTCAGCGACTTTACTATCGAGTGCCAAACGAATGTACAGGGTGTCCTGTAACTCTTGCTACAATCGAAATGGAGTAATTGCATTTTAACAAATAAGTGGAAAATAATAGAATGTATTATAGCAGAATAATTAAATTTGTATTAATCAGAATTAAGACCTTTCCAAAAAAATCGAGAATGAAAGTTTGTGAGAACGAGCGTAGGTACTATATATGTTTGACTACTTCGACTGAATAGGAGTGATTAAAAAAAAAGTATTCCACGTGGAGAAATGAAAATGTGAAATAAAACTTTTTCATTTAAAAATTCATTCGAAAGGAAAGCTAATAAGAAAACTGACCAACATAACAGCGAAACATATTCAAACCTTCGACTTTCTCAAAAATAAAACTTTGCGCGAAAAAAGCTTATTCTATATTTTTTACTCGTTTCTGAGCGTGGAATGGACCTCTCTTAATTGTACTACCAGTATTTAATCAGTGGTCAGTCAAGTTTTTGTTTAGCTTCCTAAATATTTACGCTTGACTTTCTCAAACCTCAAATAAACAAATTTTAATGTACGTTTTCAATTGACTGTTTTATGTAATACTATAAGGACGCTATTAAAATATTATTTTCTTTTAACATTATTACACTTTTCTCATTATTAAATGTAACAATTGCTAAACTGAAGCAAATATTAATTAATAATTAATACACGTATTTGTAATATGTAACACAACGTGAATAACATATTTGCTGTCATCAAAATTGATTGTTCAGTGAAAGTAACGAGCGCAATAATAATGCAGGTGTTGTATTATTAATCAAGTTAATGATAATGTCGTCACAATATAACGTTACATACTTTGTAATCAAAGCGATTGTTCGTTGAATTAAATTGTTCCACGAAGAAGGGAAACATTTCTCTTTCTGATGATAAACACAATGGCTGACAATATTTACTTTGTAAATAATTAAGTGGCGTAAAAGGACAACTACACCTATTGTGCTGACAATGGCTGTGTCGTCAACGTGTTTTCTATTGATTTAATTTGCTAATATGTTATGACCTACTTATTTATTTCTGAAATTAATGTACGCATATTTCTACGACTCAGATATGCAATACGAAAGAATTATAATTATTATTCAGTTTCATTGTTATCCGTGTAAACGATGATCAAGTTCATCACGCGTTACATAAATGAAATATTGATCGATCTCTTAATCAAAAAGTACACAAAAAATAATCTACACGAAAAGAAACGATGCTAAACTTCATTACTATTTATTTCCACAATTGCTAACCAAATTTCCAATTCAATAATAACGTCAACAAAAAATTCCAGTTTTCATTCGAAAACATAATTACATTTCGTGCGTGTTTTCACTTTCATAATAAATAGTCATCATCACAGAGGTCTTAAAATAAACGCCATCAAAAGAGAAATGATTTGCTTCAGTGAAGGATACGAGCTAAGAATCGCTAACCACCCCAACCTGCCAGCATCAAACCCATTAAATAAAGACAGCATAATCAGAAGACTGAAGAAATTCAAGCCAGAAGACCTCCGACATAGATTCTCAGTATAGAACCAACAAGCAAATCCTTTCAACCAGCACCCGCCGATTTTGATGCACTTTATATAAAACATAGTTCTCAAGAAAATATTTGACATGTATTTTTTCTTATCGGCCAACATCCACCCTGAACGAGTGAAAACACCGCTCAAAGTTTAGAACTGAAAATATAGTTTCTTACAATATCTCGGAACTACGGTGTGCACAAAAGAAATCTAAGTTGCTCATCTCGAAGTAAACAATCTAAAAAGAATTGTTTTTCTACACTCCCTAGTTTCAGAGATATTGTAAAAAATATGCTTTCAACCTTGAATTTTGATGCATGTTTTCACCTCCTCAAAGTAGATGATGACCAATAAGAAGAAAATACGTGTCAAATATTTTCTTAAGAACTATGTCTTATATAAGTTTCATCAAAATCGGCGTATGCTGGTTGAAAAGACACCCTTGTAAGAACTACACCCACGAACCTGAACCGGGCATCACTGATTCGCTCTGAATCTCGCCAACGTTCTGTGCTTCGCCATCAAAATTGCTGAGTGTTATAACAATATCAAATTCCAATTGCTCATAATAAAGAAAAAAGAAAAAAATATGATTATACATTCTGATGACCTCGCGTTTATGGCTAAAACCTTAATATACATAAACGCAAAGCGTGTCCTTTCGAACGAATCACATTCGCATTTCTGAAATTCGAACCGTGAAATCTGAACTGTTCGCCTCGCGTTCGACTCGATATTATAAGAGAAGGGGTTAAATTACGAATGTCGTTAAACCGTTCACCTTTGAGACTCCCTCTCTGCCCTGTTAGGCGTATGATCGGCGTAATCGATTCGCCTAAGACATCCTAGTTATCAACATATCGCGCGGGCCGTGCATTATGATCGACAGTGCTCTATTAACAGTTCAGTAAACTGAACTGGTATTTCCGGTGCGAGCCGGGTAATAATCGTCGCTTCGATTTACGCGTCGCGTGTACCTATTTGCGACCGAGGAAACGACCGCAATGCGAAACACCATGAAATCTACGTTATCAGGATCGTGAACTAAACGCCAACACCACGCGCGAGCCGATAGTTTCACCGGTTGTGAAATTCTCTGATGACACCTTCCGCTCACGATGTAGCCGCCCCGCGCGCTTCAACCGCCGGTCTTGACCCAGCTGCGCGGGCAACAATTTTCGAAACGCTCATTCCATTAAAACGTGCAAATTACCTTTGTGTATCAATCATTTCATTTAACCCCTTGTCCTGCGATTTCCTTCAGAATTTCCTTCCAATTATTAGAAAGATAACAGATGTTTCTGTGAATTATTAAAGATATTGATTTAGCAGTACGCAAATTGAATTGTAAATCAATTAAAGTTTTAATAGATGCACTCTGGAGTTTGTATAGAGGATTTTTGAAACGTCAATTTAACTGCTCGGTAGTTTCAGTGTATCGAATTGAATAAAGCATATTTTGATTAAATAAATGCGATGTAGAACATCAAATTAGGTTTCCTTTTTCCTGAGAAATCCGACATTTCATTGAAGCATTCGTATTAACATCATAGTAGGATAATTAGATGAACTTTTGCAAGATATTTTCATTGAGACATAATACAAAGGAATTAAGGCAACGGCATATTTTTCATAATTCTGTATTATGCAAATGAGTTAATTTCTTTGGTTTAAAGCTACAGAGAGGAAACAATTTTCTTGTGAAACTAGATCGTTTCAGCATTATTCCTCGGCAAAAGCGCTCGATATTGAATAAAATCCGGTTTCTTGGGCATGGATGCGATCTTAAACTCGATGGAAGCTATGAATACTATAGTAGCTGGGAATTCGTTATTCAATGACTAACTATTATTCTTCTCGAGCCCCTCACGTTGTCAATGTGCACACTGTTACCATAATTCCTCTTACTGTTAGTATAAATGGCAAAGTATCATTAAATTTTCAACGAATATAATAACTGGTATACAAAGTATTTAAATGTGTTCAGGACGTTGATTCTTACAACACATTTCAAAGTCATTAAAATCAGTGCAGTGTAACCCATTTTATAAATAATTAAGGAGTAGTTTTAAATGAACAAAAATGTATAATATATGAAAAGAAATAATATACGTATAAATATACAGATGTATGGAGAAGAATAAAAGAACACGATGAAAGTTGCATTCAAATGAAACAAATTCAAAAAGGACAGACACGATGTAAGGTTAAATGAATGTTAAATATTATTCTGAGCGATAACAATGAGAAACGTTGCTTGTTAAAATGAATCAAAAAAGTAAACAAGGATATCAATATAGGTGTCTGGCATGGTAATTAATATAATCTGCTACGCGATTTATATTAGGCATGTTTACACAATAGAATTATGGTAATTACCGATATACAATAGACCATTATTTCTAAAATTTTTAATTGGCACATAAAATTTAATGAGCAGTAGCATCACAAGATAAATTGGCTTGTACGCAACGAATATTTTATCAGAATTCGAAGGAAAGAGTCTAATGACTCAGAAATCACTTCCGAGATTATTGATGGAAAAGAATCAAGTGACTGTTACAAGTACTTACTACTAGATAATAAGTTTTCGGCGAAACGATCTCTCGGTAAAGCGTTAATCTAAAATGCAAACAGAATCAAACGGTTAGAGCACAACATTATTAGGTTCCCAGCTATCATCAGGCAAACGGTTAACAGTACCAAAAGTTTCAATTTTCCATCGTTATCAAGGATCAGTCAATTGAATAATATTCGTTGAAACGAAACTGAAGCAACAAATACTGTGAAAACGAAAGAATTTCATCGATCAAACGCGAAAGGCTAATTGGAACTACTCGTGTCTATAAAAAATGATTTCTACAATAGGCCTAGAATTAATGCACGGTTCACAGTTGTTCACGATCGTTCCTATAGCTATTTGAATACCGATTCGAACCCGTGACGTGCAACTTTTCCGGGAAAGTATCGCGATCCCTCGGTCTGAATTCAATAATACAATTGCGAACATACGGAACGCGAGTGACGCAAGCTATCAAGTGACGCAAGTATGGGAATAAACCTACCTGCACATACCCAGAATGCACGGGTGCGCTAAATCAATCATTTATTCGTTTTGAGTTACCTTTGCTGTATTAACCATACAGTCCCCAAGCCAATGAACAACATCAATAATACCCAGTAATTATCCTCGCAATACTCGAAACGTTAACCCCTTCTCCCCCCATTTTAATTGAATTCGACAAATGGTATTTATTTACTTTGAACCTAAATTAAATATTACTTGTCTAGTATCAATAAATATAAAATATAGAATAAGTATAAAATTTATTTCTTTTTGTACTAAATTATTAACGATAACGTAGTTTTATCAAGCACAGTTGTGAGGACAGAAACAGAAATCTTCGTAGATCAAAAAAGACTGAAGTTGAATTTAGAAATGTGTTTGTAAAGATTTATATAGTTAAGTCGAAATAAGATTTAAATATTTTTGAAAAAGAAGAAACCTTGCTCTTTTCTCAGATTGCACCCCAAATATATTTGTTAAAAATAAAATTATATGTATAATGAACTGCTGAGTTGAAATAACTATGGTTTTATTAAATTTGTATTCTTAGATCAAGCAGAATATGTTATCCATTGTTCATTACTATTTATGTCTTCAAGATTGATATTAAAAAATCGTTTCTTGCTACCTAAAGATATATTAGCCATCAATATTTATGCAACAAAAGCTAAGTCGCTCGAACGATCAGAACTTCGTTTGCAATTCATCCTTTTTTTTCGCTTTGCTTGCCAATGGATCTTATTGTGCTCTTGTGTTTTTTGTCAGCAGACACGTTTTCTAAAGATATCCGGTGGGTTTAGCCGTGAGCCCATTCACGACACCGTGCTATTCAACGCGAATCGACACAAGTCCAAATTCACGGGAAGAAACTTTTCGATGAATCGTAAGGATCGTTAAGCAGTTGAGCTTATTTACTCGAGGACATTTAAACAAATTTCGTGTCGTTCGAATTACCTAGTTTGCTAGTAAATATCAGAAGTTTCATCGACGTCACTCGATTCAATTACTGTATTAAGTGACAAGGAAACATATCGAAGTGACATGTCATTAATGCACTTCACGTACAGATATAAATTATAAATCTGTTTATATTCAGTCCTATTAAAAAATTTATGAGTATCACGTAAGCAATTCATATGGATGGAAAGAGACCAAGATTGACATTGACCGAGCATTACCTTGGATTTCATAATTATTATAAATTTAGTGAAAATCTCAGATTAATAAAAATTATTCAAATAATAGGACAATTATTTTTGAGAACAAGAAAGTTATTTATCTAAATGAAGATCGCAGAGACATTGTTTAAGTGTTCATGAATCTCATAATTTTTTACTACTGAATTACAGACATTTCACAACGTGGCACAACTTTTGTATTAAAATATTCCTTAATTATAGATACTCCAATTTGATACAATATCTGGAAATTAAATATATTAAAGCGTTCGGATACATAGAGTTCTACTACAATTACTGAAAATACTATAAAAGTAATGAGACAAAGGATTTCTTGTGAATCTTAATCAATTTCACGTAATTATCAACGGAATGAGTTGAATCTTCCGAGGATTGTACCGTAACTATTATCCGATAGAATCAATTAGTTCCAATGAAGTGGCCATTTTGAAACACTGTCTGGGTGCTTTTCAGCGGGAACAAAAACGTGGCACGCTGCGTACTAAGTAAGTTCACACGTAATACGACAAGAACGTAGCAAAGAAAGGTAATGAAGGGAAAGCGTGTCAAGGTCGTGAATTCGAACACGTAAATTGACAAAGCGACGCGAAGACCATGGTTAAACCACCAAACGAATGACCGAATCATCAGATATTACTCAAGCCTGAAATGTTTCTGATCAACGTATGAATTTTGCGATTATTAATGATAGTGTATTAATATGTTGAATAATAAGAATGATAAAATGAATGAATGATAACATTTAGAGTATAAGATATAAACTATCAATTTGTAGAATAAATAATACACATTGTTAACATACTCGTTGTCGTCTTTCGATTCGCTAACAGTCTTCGTATTGACAATTTTTCATTTCGAAGTGTTATATTATTACTATACAATTGAATTTAATTTATTCTCTTTACGAAATATTAAACAGAAAATGTAAAAGGGGAAAGTCATCGATTTACTAAGTATTATGTTCTACATTTTCAAAATCGCAACGCAAATAAAACGAAAATGATCCGACAGGAGAAAATTAATAGAAAATGTAGGATGAAATTTAAAAAAAAAACATTCGTTTCCGAGATAATCGTATTTGAATATTTCAGATACACAAACAGTATTCTATTAACATCTACCCGCGACTACTCGTATCTACTTATAAATATATATTAATACGTGCGTGTTGCACGAACTTTTATTCATTATCTCAGAATCAAATACTTTTGTAGCAAGATACTCTACATTATCTCAACTCATTTTTAACAAAAATTTATTCTATTTTCGATTGTGTGCACCAAGATTATAGAAACCTATATTTCGGTTATATTTTGCTCATGAACTGTATTGATTGTTTTAATAAAATATTATGTTATATTCTTAATAATATAAATTATTTAAATTATATATATTATATTATTATAATATTTTATTATACTATTTCGTACAAAAATTGGCGTGTACCTTACATGGTACACATGACATTGAACGTGTTAAGCAACTGGATCTTCCGTTAGAAAAAATTATCAGTTTGGCACTACTTTCTCGGATATCGAAAGCATACGTAATAACCAGTTCGCGGCCAGATCAAAATGGCGGTCCGGATGTCCGCGGACCGTTGTCACGAAAAAGAAAAGAATTCTTTTAATCCTTCCAAAATATTTATAAAGCTGATGAAACCAAGCGGCACAGGAAGCACTTCAATCCTGTCGACTTCCGCCTCATCCCTTCTTTTCAGAAGCTCGCCATTAAGACGTTGACACAAAAGCATCTCTCTCTTCCCCTTTCTCTCCTGTTCACTTACAATGTGGACCAAGCGTGCACCGGAATCTTCCATTTACAATTCCTTTTATTTGTCATCGAAAGTAATGTCTTCGAAAAACATGGAAGAGCCACTGAAAAAACAACGTTGTGGAATCCTTACGTAATTTGTGCCTCCCTTTCAAATGTTTCTTTACACTTCGGACTTTCTAGTGAACTAATGGTCACGCAACTTGATGTTTGTCGAGCTCCGACTACGTAGAAACGTTCACTTTATATGGAAATAATTTTGTCGAAAGTGAAATTCAATAGAACGTTTGTGTACTCAACTCTGTGAAAGACAAGATTTTGTAAGGTTTATGTAATTTTTGTGAAGAGCAATTAAATGTACCTTTAATTAACGTATGGCAATTAACGATGTTTTGAAATATGAGTAAACTATAATAATGTCCACGCATGTTTGATACTAACACGTTCTTAGTATTATGTAGAAATTTTATGAACTTTAGATCAATTTTTAGATCAATTTAGCTATTACGCATTTTCATTCGACACTAGTTATCCTACAAATTCCAGTTGTTCTCAATTTAGAAGCTCCGATCATCGATGACCACCGTGACAGTCAGCGTGTTCACTGCTCAGCAGTTTTAATGTAAATCCCTTGTTACAACTTTGTTATTAATAATTTATTGAAAAAAGAGAAAAATTCTATGCTTATTTTATCTCCACTTTCGCGCCAAAATATAATAATGGGTAACGAAAAAATATTTCATTCAAATTCACAATAATTGAGTACCGTTTATGTTTGTTAAATTGCTTGAAATCTTCACCGCGTGTCTCAGATTATTGAATGGCAAGGGATTAAACGGGCTCTTGCCGTACATGTATTGTCGTGTGAACCCGGCTTAAGCCGTTGCTTTCTTCGCGCGTACACGCGTCGCCGCCGCAGGTCGCCCGATTAAAAAGGACCGGTTCGCAATTAATCGATCGGCTCTGCCGGCCCAGGTTCGTGTGCTGTCCTTAACCCCGTTCCCGTTACCCATAAAATTACGCTCCTATGGCGTGCATCCGGCGGGATTCCGCGCGAACGGTGAAATTACACGCAGGGGACCCAGCCGATCGCCCGAAGAAACTTCTCAATCCGATATCGGGGGGGAGAGATACTTTCACTTTTGAACTGAGCCGCAGAGCTCTTGGGCTAACGCCGAATTCCACGATTACGTGGACGGTACGAAATGAAAGTCAAGATAAACGTCCGGGGACTGCGTGAATGGTCGTAGAAATTTGTTAAAAAAAAATCCGCCGTGAGAAAGAGAGAGAAGGAAAAAGCATTAGGAACCACAGACGTACGCACGCGAAACGTCGGCTACGATTGCACCATAACAGAGCTCGTTCTACGTTTCCTTCCGTGGAAGTGTGTTCGCCAGAATTTCGAAATGTCTCGAAATTTGTTCCACCATAAAACTTTCTTGGCGGTCCGATGGTTTCACATTCGAAAATTAAACGTGTCGCATGGCGGTTTTGTAATACGAGGAACATTGTTGATTGATTAATAATTAATAATTGTTTTTTCGTTGATCAGTAATGTTTGCCACTGGTGTTGCACATTTCTGACGATCTCATTTTAGATTTTGTAAAGAAAATCCCCAATGAAATAGTTATAGCTTTTAAAAACTAATTGACAGTAAAAGGAATTACATTTAGTAATTATTTTTAATATATGTAATGGAAATCAGATTTAATAATTAGATTGAGGTTTCGTTTGGAAATTGTATTTTTGCCATTTGATCGTTCGATTAATACAATATGATTCCTATCGCAGTGTGGAAGTCTTGTGTTGGCACTCGGCAACCATTCATTGATCGCGAGGATGTGGAACTGACATTGTTTTAGTGAAGCCTAATGATAAGATAATCCTGCGGTACGGTTTGTCTGTGTGTAGAGTACAAGGACAGATAATACTTTGTTTTTTTTTGCTGAACTATTGCATTAAAAGTGAACAGGCTGCTCAGTTTTACCAAGAACTTAGTACTTGGAAAATATAATTAAGTCTTCCATTTAGGAAATGTGATTCACTCTTGAAGATTTGAATCATTCTTTTTAATCATCTTGTATATGCGTACAGCATGCTATCATTTAACATATTATTTAATCATCACATTAACACATCATATCCCAAAATACGTGACACTGAATTTCCACTGCAATGATACTTTAGACCAAAATTAATTCTATGAAAAAGGAAATCTGAGCACACCGAGTTCGCTGCAACATTTTAATGAAAACGATACCCTCGAAGTTCATTCGGAACGCAAAAGGTCTCAATAATCAGTTACCGGAAATTTTATTCAAAATTAAAATTCTGAATTTCAAATGCTTAGGACAGAAGTTTCAAATGAGACCATTTGAAAACTAGTCTCGAGTTGTTCTTAGCAACACAAATTAGGAATTGCATACGAGTGGCCATGGACTAAATAAAAACTGCCAACGTCAACAAGCTTCCTACTATTAGTGAAAAAAAAACAAATTATCAGCTGCGCGATGGCTTTTCCTGTAACGCGGAAAAGCTAATTGGCCGATCGATGAAGTTATGCCATATTAAACTCTGGCAAGATTTATTGGTTATTTAAGCGTTGGTAATCGCTCGGTAAGATTGCTAGAAGTGATTAATGTGTATATCGAGTGAATGCTGCCTACTCTTCGCTGCACTTGTACGCACATGATTATTAGAGTCACGTCCATTATCCAATCAACGCAAAACGTTCAAAATGTTGGAAATTTACGAGCGTATGAGCAATCTTATAATTTAAAAATCAAAATTATGCGTATATTGCATCTGAACCTTCTGTTTCTAATTTATATTCCTTTTTCCCTTTTTAATCGACAAACTATTTTAGCATTTCGAGTACCGTACGTTCCTACTTATCTCGAACTACTCCTGCAAGGATATATTACGTTGAAAGCTTTCGAAACTGCTAGTAGCCCTGAAACTTCTGAATCCTGCATCTCGTGAAATATGAAAATATCGTCAACGAGTACTTTTTCCATTCATATTCGTTTCGAGGTTATTTATTCGTGTGTTCCATTGGTAGATTATGGATTGTATACATTTGTAACACGTTAAAGCGAAATGAACGTCTTGAGATATTTTAAGAAGTAACTTCTTAAAATGTGAAAAGAATGAACTTCTTGAAACACTTTAGAAATTAACATCTTGAAACACTGACAACTAACTTCTTGAAATATTAAAAAATGGAAATTTCTGTTTGTTTATTAATATTACAAAATAATACAGGATAAATCGAGCTATAATGATCTACATATTTGATACAATTACTGACACCTAGCTTTCAAGTTATTAGCAATTATAATCTGCCAACGTCAGCGCTGGAGGGTCTCAGTTTCTGTCCCTCATCACTGTCCATACTTGTACTGACCTGCCTCACACCTGCCACTATTGATAGTTCCCCATATTCCAGACCGATTTTAAACCGTTAATAACCGTTAACTTGTAACTTGTATTCAAGTAACGAAGCTATAAAAACAATGTCTCCATTCTTATTTTGTTTTTTATTTTATAAAACGTAATCAAATAAAAAATATATTGTAAATAAACATAACTTTAATGTAATTCTAGTTGAAAGTAAAAATATTCAAGTCGTTTCGCGACGCGATTTTCAGAAAATTCTACAATATGATATTTCAGAGCATAGCAATTTTCTTAATGTCTTAGTTCATTTAGCTTAGCTCACTCATTACAATGAGACACAGCTTAAACTGGAAATTTCCCAAAATTTCAAGCGGTCCCTATACCCACGGGGACCTTCTCATTGTCTCCAAGCGCTAGTTTCACTTTATGATTTTCAGGAGAATAGGCTATGGCTCCTTGTAAAAACCTCATTATCGTGCAAGAGTGGTTCGACTACCTGCTTCGGAGATCGGCCACCACCTGAGTACCGTTTTTTACCTGCAGACCCCTTTCCAACAGGAAAATGGTCATTTGCGCACCCTCCACGTCAATTTGGCTCGCAGTAATTAGCAGTCGAAAGCAAGTATTTTCGACGGAATATTCATTCATTTATACAATACACCATTTTTTGACCCCCAATCGTAAGATTCATGTCTCACACATTTTTCAAAATCGCCATGAATGCTTTCCATGTTTACTTTGATAATTATTTACAACACTGCTTCCTCATCGAGTTGTATAGGAAAAAGTTGTTCAGGCTCAAGTCCCCCACAACATATTTCAAGATCATCCTAATCGGTGAGAAGTCAGTATTGTACATAATTACCTTTAATTTTCGCAAAAACGCAGTCTCATTTAGATACACTCTCGCTTGACGCACAAGCATATGCGTCATGTTCAGTTCACCTGCGCAAACATTTTCAATTGAAGCTCAACACAGTCGCACATTATATCACACATATTACAATTTAAAAATTTCACACAGCGAAATAAAGCTTTATTTATCAAACTGTATTATCCCAGTGCGAATTATTGCTACCACGGTGACTCATCGCAGGAACGCGTGAGTCTTTCCCAAGGTGTCGAAATTAATCGAGACCGAGATTTACGGCCTCCGTTGATCCAGCCTGCTATTGCCGTGATCATATAGTAAGCCCGCACGGTTGTGCACTCACTAGCAAACGCAAGTACTTCATAATACTGTGTCAACACTGCTAACGAGACCATCACATTCTTTCAAGCATCTATACGGGATAAAAATAAAAAGAAGTCTGACATTTCTGTTGGAATTTTGTATACGTTTACATAGATTTTTTATATGATTTCAAACGTCTAAATTCTCACTAATAAATCGGTTCAAAATAGACCCGCCATACTTAAGCTGGATCTCATAGCGTTCTACGAACGAGGCTTGCGCGTAATATCGATTTACGTGGGCGGGAAATGTTACCGGTACACAATGTTTGTTCGCGAATCTAAGTCCGTGCGTATATTCGAATCGATTCAGCGAAGTGTAGTCGTAGCAGAGGCGTTCGAGAACTCAAAAATATTCGAAATCCCAGAAATAGTCTGCTTTTCCGAGAAAATCCGATTAATACTAAATTTAAGGACCTTTACTGTACAGTTTGTTCTATCGTCCTTAGAAGAATTGATATTCGTTGTAATATTTAACCTTTTGCATTCGAATGCTTCGGAGCGGAACCATTTATGTAAAATGTTTCATTATAATTTGTAAAATTTTCTCTTTAAGTACATTATAACATTAGAGTCTATATTCAATGAAAATATAAAAAAATACAGCTATCACTTTTCTTTTTATGCACAAATCATTGAATTATCTGTGAATACGTTTCTTCTATTAAAATTGCATTGAGTTGCTGGTGATATGAGTGAATAAATGCTTCAACTGCAAAGGGTTGAATAATGTTTAACATTAGAACTCTCAATATACAAGTATAATATACAACTAATATATTATTATACAATAAGTCATTATATATTAAGTATCATTAAGTAATAAGTAATGTATCTAAATGTTGGTGGTCACTAATGACTTTACTCTAAATGTGACCATTTTACGGCAAACTTAAATATAAAAAACCATTCTGTCAGGAATCCCCAACGTTTTCTAGAACCCAACTCGATCCAACCTAATATTTTCGAGTTCTTGCATGCCTTTAAATTGCAGTTTTCAGGGCAATAATGGAGATATGCGGAAATCTCGATTTGTGGAGTCGATGCACGGACGTCGCAGCCACGCGGAAGCTCGGAAAGAATCGTTGCATATGACGCACCGTAACGCTTTCGCACGTAATACTTTCCGCGACGGGGAAAAAGAAAACTCGAGTGGCGTTCTACATCGTCAGACTCGGACGAGATGCTTGCAGGTTTTCGCTCTTGTTATGTAGATTGAGGCGGAAACTGTACTTCAAAGAAATCTGGCCCGGCCAACTCTTCTGCGATTTTCCGTTCGACGCAAACTTTTCATGGGTCCCATTTGTGATGCTGTTTTATGTTTTACTCATTGTAACAACATTTTTCTAATAACCAATGCCTTCGTGCATTTTTCATTCTTACTCCAGCCTATAGTTAGTTGAATTTTTTCTGTTTCATATCGAGATAGAGTCGATACATAACACTGCTGTACTATTCAATTTATCTATACGATTGGAATATTACTAAAAAAGATAAGAATACGTGAATTAGTAAGAAGTCTTTTTATAATATTGCTGAATCCAATTTAACATGGATAAAGTGACAACGAGATAATATATATTTGATTTATATTAAACTACGGTTGAGTTAAATAATGTCGATGCGAATTCCGAATCGGGAAGCTGAGATCCCGAAGGATTAATGTCACGGTTAATTTATAATTAATACTGGATTAATTAAACAATGGAAAATTTTGTGAAATACTGCAATATTAATCTACACGCCGGAAATTTACTTTGAACCATTGTACAAATTGCGAATGTTTAAGTAATTCTATGGACAAAAATTCGAATACAGTCAGTATACAATAACGAAGAAATTTAATTGATAGTTCGATGAACAATCTTTTTTTTTGCTTTTCTAACGAGAGGCACAACTGGACGTTTGAATAAATTAAAAATTGCGATACAATAGACAGTGTCTTTAATTCCTCAAAGATCAAAATGAAGCATGGCGTCTCTCATTTTTATTTTTTCTTTAAATTCAATATATAGAAAGTTCCACTAGTTTTTGTGTGAGATAAGAGAGCAGATAAACTTAAGAAAAATTGAAAACTGAAAATTCCATTGTGAATGAGTACGAATGAACCTCTGCGCGAGCAGTTTCGGTTCGGCTCGAGGTGGCGTTACGAAGAGCAAAACTTATGAGGTAACAACACGCACGGAAAGACATACCCTTTCACTTCAGCATTTCACTCTCATGAAACCGACAGAGAAAGAGAAAGAGAGAAAGAGAGAGAGACTACTCCGATTATGAGATGGCACAAACCGACAACCGGCGAATGTGTAAAAAGCGGTTGCGTAACGTTAAGTGTCCCGAACGGCCGAAACATCTTTCCAGTGTCGAAATAATAATCCATTTGGTGTTAGTATTAATCTTTGCTACTTTTTCCAAGATACTATTGAAATTTTGAGCATATAATTACACACGTTATTCAAATGTAATAAACAGAAAGTTAAACGTGATCGTTATGTTACGTGTTGCGTTCATGTTTAATTATATAAATATATAATATCCGTTGTTTATTCTTAGAACTTAAAGAATCAATGAAAATTGCGCTGCTTGTTCGCAACGTGAACCTTAAACGTATTACGCGACATAACAAGCACGTTTAGCATTCTGTTTGTTATAAATATACAACTATACAATGTAATTACTTTATTATTGATTAGTCTTACGATAAAGTCTATAAATTATATAGTATATTTCGTTAGGAAAATTATTCCAGTAATTCCATTACAAGTTATTATGCATGATAACGTACAGCATAACTCGAGTAAATATTTATAAAAGAAACAGTAAAAACCTAGTAACTGTCACGCGCATTTTCGTAACGGTAAAACTCGAACGACTTTCAAGGTGTTTCAAAAACAAAATTATTATCGCGAAGCAATTATCAACTACTTTCGAGGCAGGCGATTCGCATCTGTTCGTTTTATTACCAAACACAGGCATACTTTGTAAACTACCGGCAGTTTACGTAACAAACAACAGTACACAAAGAGAGCATAAATTTTCACCGTTTCCACGGCACGCGAAGTTTCAGCCCGTGATTTTCGCGTTGGATGTTCCTTAACGATCGACTTCTGTAGGGACTATTCATCTTCTTACAGACACCTCGGCGAATTCAAACTAACAGGAAGTTGGAATTCAATAGGGTTATATATTGACCCTTTATAATCTTAATGTGTTTTAACTCCGTCCCTGAATATGTATCTTTTTTAATACGAATTTTGTTTAAAAAATACTTACGCACTAATCAATCAAAACACACGTACTGACAGCTGATTGGTACTTAAACTGTCAACCATAAGCGAAGAAAAGATTAAAATATCATTTGCTTTAAAGCTCTGCTACGCGTCAAATACGTTTGAATTTCTTTTTTAATTTTATTTTGTTTCGTTTAATCCTTTAAATCTTCAATATTGCAGTATGTTTGTATAAATTTTTTTACGTTCCAAGCACAAATCGACATAAAAGAGCTCAGAAATAGTATTATATAGTATTATTATATGGTATTATAGAGAAGAATTTTTGAGAATATTAATTTGAAGTATCAGTAAATTTGTTTCTATCATAACGATTATGAAATATGGTATTTGACTAGAGTCGTGGGAAAAAGCAGAGACTTGAACGCACTTGAGATTCGTCGGCCATAGAACCTTTCGGCTTTTTCTAATCCCCGAACACTTAAATGATTCCGATCCCACGATACTCAACTCAACACGTGTGTTACTTGAATAGTCTCCAACAGTCTAGCATAAATATGGTGGTAAAAAAAGAAAGGAACGACATAAGTTACAATATGAGCAAAGAGCAGAGTATTTCTTCAAAATAAGTAAATAAATTAATACTTGTTGCAGCAAACTTAGAAAACATGAATTTCAGAGAACATTAAACAAGACTGTCCGTTTTTCTATCCAAAAAGATCACAAAAGATACTAAATGGAATACAATTCTACAAAGTTTCAACTAAACCGATTCATTAATCATCGAGCTACAGTGTTTCCCCCTTAGCGTCTCATTACGACCCACGCCATGTTATGACGCTACCATAGTAATAGGAACAATAAATCGCTAGTCAACGAGAACGAAGAAGCTTAACTAATCTCTAGAACACTACTCTCGAGTGTTCCACTGACAATGAGCCAGTGAGCGACGTTACAGGGGGGAAAGTTTAATAACTTCCTATCGCATTTCCAAAAAAAATTGTCATCCTTACAAATTCTTAAACAAAACCTTATAAAATTCTAGAGAATCCGATAAAATAAAAAACGATAGGAAAAACGTTTTAATACTATAACTTTATTACCATATGATGAAATATTATAATACCTATTAATTACATAATCAATGCTATAGTACTACCTACCAACTGATAGTATGATTGTATTGATACACATTCCTCCCAAGTGCCACTTCGTTGAATAACGTGAAATACTACATTCGCATGAAAATAATTGCGAAAACCGTTCCGTTTTAAAATTCACATTCCTGCTTGTCTAGACGCGTGTAACCCCTCGTGCACGAGGCCTTTCGGAAAGGATCGCGATCTACGATCGAGTGATCGTCGAAAGTATCCAGAGCACGCAGCCGCGGCAACTTTCCCACAGTCTTGATCGAATCGCGATTAATTTAGCCCGAGCTAATACCGGGAGGTAACTTAATGATCCTGTACACGTAGTACGATACGTAATTGCCTTTCTTACTGTCCGCGCGGTTATGTAACAGCGTACCGGAGCCGGTAAGCGGCGTGCACGCGTGTTTTGAGGCTCGATCGCGAGACACTTTCGTCCCAGCTCCTAAGGTGCGCTGTCCGCAACGCTGACAGCCACTTACTTTCGCTGCTTAAGGCACGTACACACGACGTCACTCCTAAATAAGGGTACGATAGCCACGGGAACGGGTTTCGCGGCAAGGTAATCTCGTTAATTAGATACGCAATGCCTCGTATCTGCGACGTGGAATCGTGTCATTCGTTCCTGCTCGATTTTCTTGCTCTAGAAATTTGTTTTTGCATTTTTTTTTCTTCGTTCGCCTGCGTGTTTGTTTGTTCGTCCCGGCGACTAGGAAATTAACGCCCAATCCGGGATTAACTTTTCACGATTATAGGTGGGACTTAGGCAAGATCGTAAACCACGTGTGTTATACGGTCGATGAACGCACCGGCAAGATCGGTTTCTTTCGCGGTTAGTTAGGTTAAAAATAATCGGGAATGATACGTTGATTTAGGAATAATAATTGGTTAGTAGCTGATTATTTGGAAGTAACGTAAACCCAACGAAGATTTCACGATTAAAAATGTATTAATAATTTACATTTCAACCTTTTGAACTCGAGGGCTTCGGAGCAAAGCCATTTAATATTTGTCGTTACTGAGAAATCGTTCATAACGAAGGAAATTCAATTTGTTTTTCTTATCTCCCATCTGTTAGCTGAATGAGATGTTTCTTGACAAATAATGTTCTGGTGCACTATTTATATATTCGAAATTTTCAAAGAATTCCGGGGGCGGAAATATGAGCCTACCTTCTCGAAGGAAGGAAAATGGTGCGGGGCATAGAAAAGAATGCAGCGTTAGAAACTACGCACCTCGTAGTGCGAGTTTGGGAAACTGACCGTCGAATTCGGAGAAAAACAGGTTTCTCTCGTAACAGAAGGAGCCTGAGCGTTTAGAACCGAATATTCTGCGCGTCATCCAGGAATGCGAGCCCTTTCCCGCAGGAAAAGGTCTCGAAATGGCCGCGCAGGGCTTTTACAAAAGATTTCTCAGAGATTCTAAAGGAATCTAAACGAAAAACCGTTACAAAGCGATCCCAAAGGGTACCTGTGGATTCATCTCGAAGAACTTTCACGAAGCAGCACGTTCAAACGTGAACAGATTTTCAGAAAAGGTTGTTGTGATTATATTTCCACTTGAATACTATAATGAATGTCTGGAAAAACTGAGAATAATCTTTTATTGCAATTTTTATAGAGATTACACATCAATGGTATTAAATGCTCGGTAGTTATAGTGTTAAATGAATATTCCTATGTCACATTTAAAAACATCTTATTGGCAAATTCATAATTTCATACAATAATTTATGGAACAGAACAGAAATAATCTCCGTGTTATCGTGAATTAATGTATTAAAGCTATCAGTAAATAAAAAGAAATTGTATGACTAAAAATTCTTAAACGCATAACAGTAATTATCACACTGTTTTGGATATAAATGTATTTTCATATGAGTATTATTATAGAAACAGAAAACATAACTATCGCCTTTTTGTTATAAGTTCGATAAATATTCAATTGATATGACTGTGTTATAAAATGCGCGAAGCTTTACAAAATAACAATATCTTTTCCATCAACTAATCTGATTAATTATAGTTGATAAACATACAAGTGAAGTTTTTATTCTATGTTACTTCACTATCTCTTCGCGATGTTTATGACTTTATTATCATACTTATTGTTTTCTTTATTGCGAATGTTCCCACAATAAAAACGGGGAAATTCTGAGAATAACTGTGGTTATTTCTAGCTACTAACAAAAAAGGAATGTAATAAATACGTGTTTAAGTGAACACGGGCGTCTAACATAGGTTGCAAGCTTAATCAGCTGGCAATGCTAGATAGAGTCGATCGATGTGCAATTAGGGGTTCCCGTTCACGCTCGATGAATTAATTATCACGATAACTTCATCAACTTGTGTTGTTACATGTGAATCAGTCGAACATGACAGAATACATTTCGAAGAATATCTTTCAAGCACGCTAAACAAATTGAATCCGAAATGAGAATCGGCGTTTGATAAAATTCATGCTAGAACATGAACAATCTTATAATCGATTATCTTCATTACGATTTTAAATAGATCTGTTTTTCAGCAATGGTTCATGTGTTTGGTGAATCACTTTACACAAATTTAGAATAGATTCTACTAAAGATATAAATAATAAGATAGTTAAAAATTAGAAATTAACGTCTACTATTCGATAGACTATCTCTAAAAAGATGATACATTGTAATATATGAAAATTAACACTTCTTAATAAAAAAGCAAGTAATTGAATGAAGAAACAAAGAATTTCTTGTAAGGTATTATATGATCAATTCTTCTTTCCCGCGCGCAATTCTAATTAAAAAATAGTTAAAATTCTTGCATGAAAATTTCGCGAATCTGTCTCGTGCCATTAAAATTGCGACACCCATTTTTCATCGAGCGTCAACTAGTCTTTACATATAACATGATATTATGTGATCAATTTTTTATTCCACGTATAATCCTAATAAAAACAATATTTAAAATTCTTGCATAAAAATTAAATAGTCATTTCACGAATCCTTTTCGTGTCATTAAAATAGTGACACACATTTTTCATCGGGTGTCGACAAGCCTTCACAGATAACATTACAGGCTTTAATGGTTTTTCCACGGCGGCCGTGAAACACAACGGGTATTACCGTTGATCACCGTTGAAATTCAGTAAAAATGAAATCCCCGTGTTCTCGTTATGACACTCGCTCATTGATCGATTAAACCTCAGCTGATGGTTCAGCGAATCCCTAATGTAACGGAAACTGATTAAACGCCGGTGCGCAATGTGCTAACGACGATATATTAATCTCGACAACAAGCCGAATATTGATATTAATTGTATATTGAACGTACCACGCCGAACATATTGATCTCAATCGTGTATATTAACGTGCAACACTAAATATAGACGCAACGTACAGAAACTATTTTCATTCCACGAAATGTACAGTAAATGTAGTAATTAAATTGCAGATCACTATACAATTTCAAATTGTTAAGAACATAATCAGAAAAATATAATTACATTGAAGAACTGTTTTTCCCAGAAAATACTACACCAAAACTCTACACTTTGAATATCTCATACATTTTTTCGTATTATATGCATTATGTACAATTTTGCAGTTTCAAATTTCCTATAAATACATGAAAATCCACAATGTAGTAATAATAAATACAAGAATGTATGATGAGCAAATAATGAGGAAAGAAAAATAAATATGAATGTAAAACAAGAAATACAGAAATGTAACTAATACAAACAATAATGTTATGTTAACGGTCAAATTTTATAGGCGAAAATCAATTGAAATTGGAAAACGTTATTCATTTTTAACTTTCTAGAAATGAGAATATAGTTAATTAAAACTGAAATATGTTCATATTTATAAGAAATATACTCTGACTCAATATTGTAAAATAGGAAATTAATTTATAAATTATTTATTTATTAAAATACAAAACTTTCAATATTAAAAGCCGAACCCAATCCTATTACGAAATTTTATCCAATTCTAAAAAAAAGTTTTATTTCTCCTTTTACGCAGATCGTTCATATTCGATTCGATGACCCTTTATGATAAGTAGTTTCTAAATGAACTGCGTTCTATCATTTTTTCGCGCTTGTCAGTATATGTAAATACTGTAATCCTCACAGAGCAATGAAAAGCCGCGGGTTATCGCACAAATCTGTTCCTTCGAATACTGTTGCACATAATCCTTCGACTGGTAATTTGAAACCGGTCTATAAATGCAAATGCAAAATCTGCGCAACGCTGACAGAACTTAGCGACGCGCGCATCAAACAAATTTTCCATCGACGTGGAATCACAACTTTTCCGTAACGATCACTGAACCTTCGGTAATCTGATTTTTAATGATGACGGTTTATGTATCCCATTTTAATGGTCGCTGAAAGAGCGCTGAACTCGAAGACAACGATGTCCAAGGACAACGGCACGCAAAACGAAAACAACTGCCTTGGAAACTTCTTAGTTAAATATAACAAACATTTCTTTAAATTGACATGTTTCTTTAAATATTCATTTAAACTTAGATATTTCTTTAACTAAATCTTAGTTCTTTGTCTGTTTCCATATGCTTCAACATGTCTTCTCAAATGTAATAATTATTTAAGTCTTAACGTCAGCATTAATTATCATCATCACCGAGAATCCAACAAATGAATTACAATTATCTGAAATTATAATTTCTCGTAACATCTTCAAAGATACCGGCACGCACTGTGCAGGTCAATTCTTTTAACCCTCTTCTGTCTCTCATTTGTTCAAGTTAATTTATCCCTCGCTCAAACCTTCGTAATGATAAAAAATTAATATAACGAATGCATCTCTTAGGCAAATAAAAGAATTAACTTCCGCATATCCAGGCATAAGACTGACCGCGTCGATCATAAATAAAAAGCGATGCAGATACTCCGCTTCTTTAAATGGGACGGAATAAGGTTAATATATTCATAATGATTTTCATCCTTTTTTTATGTTCTTTCATTTCTACCTACTTGAATTATATAAAATGCAATTAACCAGAAATTATTGTACCGACTAAAAGGTCCTCTTGTTTCTTCCAATATAACGTTCCCATTATCATATACGAATACATATTACGAACAACTATAAAAATCGCGAGAAGACTTTCCTATCGATCTACAAAAAGTCATCTCTATGCATCGTTAAAACAATAATTATTAACAATTACAATTCAAGTAGTTTACTCGGAAATCGAACCTAACGTTCCTTCCTAATTTGTAAATATAGTTTCTTACACATTCGTTTCACAGAAACTGAAACCAATGACAATTCTTATTGTCTATGCAAAGCTCCATCAAGACTCCACTAAAGTAGAAAAGTTAGCCAAAAAGTGTTGTTTTACGTTTCAATGCGTCGTATATATTATAATGAACTAATAAATATTCAAAATGGATAAACTAACACTAAATCTACCGAGTAATTAAAGTGACTTTTTGAAATTCCTCTATAAAAACTCCAAGAATGCGCTGGTTGAGACTTTAATTAACTTATAATTCAGTTTGCGTGTTGCTAAATCAATTTTTTAATCATTTCTTCAAGAAACATTTGCTACCGTTTCGATAACTGCAAAAAGGAGAAATCAGGAACGAATCATTTTGATCCGTTTGGTAGTTTTAGTGCTAAGAGACAATACAAGTTTTCGAATAAAATACTCAAGGCATAGTTCAACGAAGTTTCATAAACCTAGTGAAGTTTTTCTTTAAACTTCGCTTAAAAATGCAACAAGACATTTTGGCCAACCTAATGTTTCCAGTTCGTATTCAAGAAGTGAGCATGCATTCGTGTTCGCGACCGAACGATCGTTCTCCGCGCCGGATAAGAAGGATTCCGCAATTTTTATCGTAACGTTGGACACGAAACACGTGGACGCTTACGAGTGAAACGGTATTTACTTGGAATCGCGTAAAAGTGACTCATGCTGTCACGTAGCGTATATCCCCGAGTTATGAATGAAACGATTCTATAGGCGCGACTGCTACTTATCAGGAATTCTGATTCGTTTTACACGAATCTCTGTCGTTTACATTAACAGATTACACGCCAGTGTCCCTACTATGTGCAAACGGCCACAACAGTGTTTTACATCGAATTCATTTCGTCGATAAGAAATTAGAATCGAAGAATTCACTTTTGCTATTTACGACGTACGAAAATAGATTATTTAAACGAACAACTAACATATCACACGATCTCATGCAAATGAAAATATTTCTACGTTTTTCCTCATTAATTAGGAATAATTGGTAATTTACATGTCTCACTGAGGATTTCATTTGGTCGTGAATCAGGTGAAAAATTTATGAAAATTTATTCAACTCGAATAACCGAGTTTCTTATGGACATTTCTGGATTAAGACTGTATAAACTGAACAAGTAACGCAAAAGTTATCAGTTATTGTAGTTATTTTATCAATGATAATTCATAGTGATAATTTGAAGTAATATATCCATAGCATTTTCATATATAATCTCAACATCTTTCTCTGCAGAACAATATTGAAGATGATGCAAAAACCGAAAGTATTCGTTGAAACGTTTTTATGAATAGCAATTCATTTCAGAAACGGATTTAGCACGTTTCTCGAAATTCACTCCAATTCTCGTTCCCCTTTATCACATTTTGACCTATGTTTAATCTATCCCGGTAAACCTTCTCGTTTGCGAGAGAAATCGATGCGCGACCTCCATCGATGAACGCGCATTATTCCATTCGAAAATGAATCATCGATGCGAGAGGACGATACTCGATGCCGCGCGTACAAAACCAGCTTGTTTCGCGAAACCCACTTGATCTCGATGAATTTTGATAGCTGTTTCTTTCGAGCACGTTTATATCGGTCGTCCGTTCTTGCTGATATGAATTTTGCTCGTACGAAGCGAAACGAATAAAACTCGCCGATCCGAACGAACGTGTTCGCGGAATCGCTTATCCAGATTTTCTGAACTTTACAGGAACAATAAAAATTTCAAGTGCTTAAAACAACATACGGCTTTTAGTATGATTTAACATGCATTTGCGTCGAGGAAAGTACGCGCCTGACATTTTCAGAGACAACTAAAGAACCCTCGTCTTTTCATCTTTCACGTTGTTGCCATGTTGTTCGATGTTAACGTTTCATTATCACAAGCATTTTACATTGAAATATTGAACGTATTGAATATAATAGATGATACATAAGATGCGGTGAAATCATTTTTAATAATGACTTCGATCAGCTTGGAACTGTATATTTATTTACATTCATATATTCGGACGTTATTTTACAAACGGGGATTTATATTATTTAATTTATTTCCTCTAAGCAGAATTTTGAAAATAAAACGATTAATAACATGCTGATAACATCCGTTTGCGTTACGACTGACTAATTTTGCATTTTGAATTTCAAAAAATTTTGATTGTCGGAACCCTTAACGTCTTCTAAACGAATTATTGATTTAACCATGAATTATATAAATTATCTTTAAGAAAAAATTATTACTTTGTCTTATTTTTTGTGTAAGAGTTGTAATGTAAAACATTCTACTGTCTCAGGTTCTAAAAGCAACAGGGGATGAATCGGGTGGTACCTGAATACTCAAGATTTTTAAACCACTTAATATTTATATTCATAATTTTCTGACGAAATTGTTACATGTAATAAATGACAAGTGATCTTTGAATGAAATGTGAAAGGTATAGTAATTCACTTTTCAGTATAATATAAGAACTTGCGTATTCTAAATAAATGCAACACGATTTACTTCCTCAATTATACTGATGACTTTTTGTTAAGATCCCATGCAATTTAAAAATATTATAAGTAATAAATGTATACAAATTTGGAGCATCTCCGACCCTTAAAAGAACATCATTTTTAAGAACATTTCGTTAAGTCAAATATTTATGAAACAATCATAAGCAAGGAAGAGTGCTAAAAAATTGAACGCGGCAGTCTTTTAAACCAATGAAATATACTGTAAACGTCAACAAGATGGATCTTCCACAGCACTGCAATGTTTCTAATAAATTAAATTCGTATGCTTCGGATGATGGAATTATTTTAAATATCTTAGCACGGCAAACGCTATCGCGAACGTCACCGGAAGTAAGACGGTCTTCTGTGAAACGCATAAACGTCAAGGCATTAACGTTTGAAAAACTTTTAAGGCCTCCGTCGATCCCGCGAATTTTTATGATTTATATTTATAACCCGATATACGACGCAATCATCAATTAAACATTTCAATCTATGAATCATTTTGAAATAATAAGTACCCTTCGGTGCTTATTACGCCACACCGTTATGCCTATAAATTTTTCGCGCAGAACGTTCAATAAATTTTCGATTTCAGAAAATCCTGACGCTTACAATATTAGCGGAGCCCGGCCTTGACGCGAGTTTGCTGTCTAATCTTACGTCTATATCGATTTCCGCTGGTTTTCAACCGAGTGTCCCGATTCCCTAAGATATCGCAAAAAAAAATTTCACTCCGCGGTCATAGAAAGATATATTTTCTGTCGTGAAAACGTCGCGTCCTCATGGGCAAAGAAACTTCGAAAATTCTAAAATTAGTAACGTCGAATTTTTCGACGTCGAACGGGGTGGGAATTATGGAAGAAAATTGAGAAACCGAGATTCGTCGGTTAACGTGACGCGAAATCGTGGCGTCGAGGCACGATCTCTTTCCGGTTATTGCCATCCAAATATACTATTCCCACAGAAAACATGACTTTCGTCATTGACACGTGAAATGTCAGAAGGACAATAAACAGAACCGCTCGTGCCGCGTACCGACTGAAATAAGTCACGATTTTCCTGAATAAGCGTGTATCATAGGCGGATTATTCTGGAATCATGGAAACACTCGCCATCTTATAACGCTTTCAGTGCCAATCTGACGAAAATGCGAGAAATATGTTGTAAAATGTGATGTCTCGACGCACTGTCAACAGACGTTCTATTTTATTTTTACACGAACGACCTGCGACCAGTTCTGGGCAAAATATTAACATAAATACTAAACAGCAAAAAATATGTTTCATTCCATTTTATTTTATATTATTTTATTTTACTTTCAAAGTAGTTGAATATCGGTAATAAAATGTTTTATTTGCAATGTGAAATTCTCTCTGAATACAGTATTTAAAAATAGTATTTCATTTCAAGGATATTGAAAATATTTTTGAAACCACTTTAAACATTTTCGAGTAACTGAAATTCCGTGTCTACGGAAGACTAAACCATGTAAAAAGTTGACAACGGCAACTATGTTGCGTGTGAATCGATACTTAAACCAAAAATAAATTTACTCTGCCAAATAGTCCAGTCCCTTCTTTCGCAATGCTCAATCTTTTCTCCATTCACTTTCACTGTTTAAAAATATTTGGAATATATACTTAAGATGCAACATTCGAGCAAAGTTCACTTTATACTCCAATTCATTGGAAAAGAAAATATTTTACTCGTCAATATTCAGTCTCTTACTCATAGTATCATTTCATCGGAATTGTACGGTATTCGGTATATCGAATACCCTTCAAACTATTTTCCCGTTTTTTCTTTAATTTTGCCCAGGACTGTTAGCAACTGTCGGCATCGACGCTTCAATATGGAGTTGATCGTGGCGGCTAGGTATATCACTCCGGCGAAAAAGAAAATTCAAATCTCACCGTAAAAACGAGGATAATCCGTAGGTAGTCGAACGGAGGTACACACCGCTTTTATATTTCGACGAGAGGGGCCCTCTACTTTTCAAACTCGCACCGTGTATCTGTGGCACATGTCACACAAAGAGGGAGATAAAGACGTCGCGCTTCTAGTCACTTTTTTCCCTGTATTACTCTTTCTCTTTTTGGTCTTTATCCGGATTCTTCTCCGTTACACTGTCGAGCTTCGTTAGCACTTTGTGGCGACACACACGCGAAGATCGGTTTCCTCTCTTCTCCTTTCTTCTTTTTTATTTTACTATCGACGCGTACATGGGGCACAACGACGATCGTCGATCACTGGTGCGGCTGCTCTCTCGTGGAGTGTGCGGTCGTTAGGTTAGGTTGCCGGTACGTCGAACACACGCACGCACGCACGCACGCACAAAACTGTCAGTCAAAAATTCAACTCCGTGTCCTTCGATGTCCCTGCGGCTCGTCACCGACCCACCGGACAGGCTTGAACTTGAATATACGAAAGCACCTTAGAAAGCACACACGCGTTGAACCAAACGTTTCCTCGGCCGGTTCCACGGGAAACAAGCTTCTTCGACACAATTTGAATTGATGAGATGGGATGAGCGATGAAGTCGATGTCAAAACGTACCGTACACGAGCCGAGCCGATTCGGATGGAAAAATTGACGAGGGAACAGAGAATTTCCTTCGTGTTCAAATGATGCGGTAGTGTATGTACATATATATATACAATATAAATTTATATATATATGTATGATACGTATGTGTATATTTTATATACACACATATATATATACATGTATATCGATCAATTGAGAACCCTCGGAGAGCGCACGAGTATATCGTCAAAACTACTGTCGTATTATTCTCTGGTCCGCCTTTTTCCTTCGTGTGTATCGTTCACCGGCGAGCCGGTTCGCAGACGCACGCACGCTCGCTACTCGTTCTCTGCCGTTCTCCTTCCAATTCTTCCGCTCTTTGTTCCGCACGGCTCGGCCGCTGCTACGTGACTGACCGCTTCGTACACACTCGTGCCGCACGAGGCGCGGCGAAGACTAACGAAGGGGGACCAACGGTTCGTCGATCGGAATCGACCCTCGGTTGAGGGAGCCTTCCTTTGTTCAGGCGAGACTGTGCGGCATGGCTCGTAGCGTGCTTTCCCTCTCTCTTTCTCGCCGCCTTTCGAGCCGCTGCTAGCTGGCTGGCTGGCTGGCTGGCTGCTGCTGCTGGCTGCTGCTGCCGCTGCTGCTGCTGCTGCTGCTCCCTCTGACGCGCCGCGTTCCTTTCCTTCTTCCTTTCCACTTTTATTTCTATCCCTCGGTTTTCCCTCTCGCACACGAACACGCCGCCGGACTCACTCTCTTTCTCTTGCTCATTCACTCGCGCGATTCCTCTCTTCCACTTCTTCTTCTTCTTCTTCTTCTTTTCTTCCTGCCTCTTCTTCTCTCCCCCTCTTTCACTCGCTCTCACTCTCTTTGTAGCTTCACTCACTTCACGAATACTCCGACGTGAACGATCGCGCGGACTGTTGGTAACTGAGACGGCGGCGACGATGGAAGGCGAATTCACACACGGCGTCCCGACGTCGGCGGCGGCGGCGGCGGCGACGGCAGCGACGGCGTCGGTGGTGGCGATGGCGGTGGTGATGGTGGAGGTGGAGGTGGCGGCGGCGGCGGCAGTGGCGGTGGTGGTGGTGGTGGTGGTGGTGGTGGTGGTGGAGGTGGTAGTGGCGGCAGCAGGCTGTGTCCCTCCTAGTCGCGACGGACTTAGTGGGGGGCGTACGAACGCAACTACCACCGGTTACTGTTCCCCTCGTGTCTCCCTTCGTTTCGGGATGCCGTACGACATCCCCCACACCCCGCCGATATATTCAGCACACCAACAAGCAACGCGACCAACTACCCATCCATCCATCCCTCCCTCTTACGGCCACCCCGTGACAACGGATGTGCGAACGCAAAGAAATCGCTTGAAAGTTAATCATCGCCCGGCATAAGTACGATCGATCGCTTTTATGCAACCCGATGAATTCCAACGATCCCGTTCGCGGACCGTTTCCTCCGCGTTTTACGCGCGTCTGTTGCTTGCGTACACTGTTGCAGTGGAAAAGGAGATACACTATTCGCAGATGGATTTCTTTTTTGGAATGGAGAGGGATGATTTTCGCTTCCGCGATGTTTGATGTAGTTTGCGTGAATAGAAATTGACGGAGAGAAAGGAGAATGATCATTTTTGCGAGGATGTTGAGGAGTTTAGTTCATGTTTTTCATTGTCCAGCTGTAGTGTGGAATTAATAGATGAAAAAAAGAAAATGTCGCGTTAACCTTTTAGCTACGACGGGATTAACCGCGAAGCTATACCTCTGTACGGTAAGGTTTGACACGGCCTACATGTCATAAATGCAATATCACTGCGATGTGAGACTGATAGAATTCTCCACTGTGCGATCACGTTGGATTAGATTATAAGGTGCACAACTATCGATAACAGAGAAAAATTTGTGCCGTTATAGTGGCGTATCATTTAAAAAGATGGTATACCCAAAAGTGACTATAGTGGCGTATAGTAAAAGGTTAATACAATTTCAATGTAGATAAAATATGAGCAAATAAAATATAAAAGATAATTCAACGTGGAATTTGAAAATATATTTGCTAATGCAATGAAGTATAAAACAGTTGTAGTTTAATGTAATTTGTACATTTGCATTCATGTTTTTAAAAACAGGAGATAAACGGTGAAAATCGATTCTGGATTCGGGAAAACTGGTTTTTCAAAGAATTCAACGAGTATTTAAACACTTGAAATAAGGGTTAACTCAAGGAATGATAAACAATTTCGGAAATGAATAATTTTATTATATTTGGAAGTCATAACATAACCTTTTAAAGATTTCTGCATATGATAAGACAGAGATTAAATAAGTTTTTATCTACTTCCTGTTTCGTAGAAACCAATCTACAAAAGATTTTCTCTGCTAACGAAAAGACTAGAAACATTCAATTCATCAATCGCTAAATAATTATCTCAATACGATCGCTTCGAAGAGAAATTTTTTTCAATAAAAATTCAATTCTCGCGGTACACACAGCACACATATCGTCGTTGATATTTCACCTGTCGTATATCCTCCTCGCTCTCTTTTATCTGTAGCACAATAACCAATTTTTCAGAAGCAATGAAAACATAGGAACGAAGTGAAACTGTTTTCCTTCTTTCTGAACTTGAATATTGGATTCATTAAAGCAATTTCCAATCGTGAAAAAATCGGAGAGCCATGAGAACATTTGCGTGAGAGGATATCAAAGAACAATTGAAATGAAATGATAATCGTGATCACGAGTTAAAGAGCAGCGACGGAACAGCTCGAAGTTCCAATAAATATTTGATGCCCGATGTTCGTGAGAAATAGCTGGACACTGAAAACTGTATGTATTCTGGTTTTCGATGGGAAATCGCTCCCTTTCCATTCATCATTCTCCCCTAGCAACGCCATAGTCTCCCACGGTGACTTTTAATTTTCCTCCATATCCGACAGATTTCATGACTCAACGCTCACACTATGAATAATTCGATAACTTGAATCAATTTTTCTGTACAATCATCTCAGCGTAAGTTTCGTATTATAAAATGCAATTTTTATTATGTTCATTATTAATTCGTTCATATTATATCTCTTCCTTCGAGAATACAACGAGTAAATATAATGTACGATACAAAAGAAGACTGACATTTTTAATCCATTGAGGGTTAACGGTGTTACATAAAAATAATACCATAAATCTATACGCATTGAAAAAATAAATTGTGCATTAATTTTGCTTAAAAGTGACTAAAGTAACAAAAAAAGTAAAACTAATATGTAAACTTATAACATTTCTTACTTTTCTTGAAATATCTGATTAAGTTTTGAAATTTGTAGCCTGAAATATTTAATTACTCTAAAAAAAAAATTGTAATGGATTTAACACGAATAATTGTAATTGGAAAGTAAAAAATATCATTAACGAAAGTAAACAAATTGTATTCCATTTAATTAATATTTAAATTATTGCATGTACTGTCAAATATTAAAAACGGATACCTATAGTGCAATTTTTCATACGAATGAATTTTTTTTCAAATATTCTTAATTACTTTTTGGAAAATGATAAAACTGTTCTCGAAATTACGTTTTCTGTGAATTCAAATCCTCACAGTTCCAACTTCAAGCTATACTCTCTCGCTGCTCCAAAAATGATTAACGACTGAAAATATTTTCTCAGTTGAAGCACACAGTTCAGAGTTTCAGTTGACTCGGCGGAACGCAAACAAAGTTCTATAGTCTGTACGTTTCTGTAAAAAATTTCTCATGTTGCTGCTACACTCGATATTAAAATATTAAACAGGAAAGTATTGTTAATATTACAAAAATAACAGACTACCCCGAGTTTTGAACAAGTGAACCTAAGAGACCGCTGCTTCAAATAAAGTACTACCCTTTGTAATAAAGAACATATGGTCACCGAACCTATGGTTAGAACGGACATTATCGGGTTGTTGGAACTAGACGCAACTATCGATCAAGACGGAATCGCCTCGCGTGTCCGACGAGTAAACTATCAACCCATGAAAAAAGAAAAAACAATTTCCTCTCGAATTAGACACTATCTTCTATATTATTGGGTTGACATAGGAGCGTTGGAAATCCTTACAATAGAGGTTGTTGCGGTTGCGAAAGGATATTGCGTTAAAAATTTAAATAAAACATCATCGAGCCGCGATATACACTTCAAACTTCAGTTCGTGTTTTCAAGATTCTACCCTACTTGTTCAACGGTAATAGAACTGGATGACCTGCAGTTATCCCGCCTATCACTTTCAATTTTTTTTTTTTACGTAAATCGCTGCTACTTTAACCACATTTTATGACAATCTGCTACTGTGCGTGTTGCAACATGCCAGAACTCTGCAATATTATATGCCTTTCCCTGCACTTCTATAACCTAAGCTGGGATTACTCGCATGTTTCTCTTTGAATTTTTATACAGACAAATGGCGAAGTGCCCGGCTACCGCAACCCATCGAGCCGTTGCGTTGTATTATAACTAGACTGCGGGTGTTTATGCGAATTCACAATTCTACATACTAATGCGTAGAAAGACGGTTGGATGTAATTTACGGTGCTAATACCAATATACATACAATGTTAATTTTGTTTTAAATATTCATTCTACGGCATTTTGCTGATCAACATGTTGCTATGAATTTGGAAACATTTGCAAAAATGTGTAATGATATTTTCAAAACATGAAGTTACTCTCATTATTTTTCTTATATTTTGTACCAATGAATTTCCGTCCCGAATATTCTTTATGTTGAACTACCGGCGCAAAATTAAATATCCTGATAACTGATTTATGATTTACCGTAATATATATATGATTTCGAAAAATATGCGGTTGCGTTTATTGAAAGATGAATTTAAAACACGGGAAATTATTTAATATTGCGCAACCATCGCGTTTACGGGAATTTTTGAAAATGGTTATTTTTAACTTGAATAAAAGACTTTTGTGTCGTGTATGTACAGCATTACCTGGATATAGTCTTACGCTTACGGAAGATATAATAATAATGAGATCTGCATGCTATTATACTAAAAAAATACAATAATTAATTTTGTGCACTCTGTCCACATTGAAATGGGTTCCTTATATTACGAAACATCGTTTACATAAAAAATTCACGATTTAATATCATGACATCTTGTTTCATGTAAACTATTAATACGTTGTTGCACGAATTATTAAATTAATATTAAAGTTATGCCATTTCTTAAAACTATTATTAACCTGTTAACTGTTGCATTTAATTTCAAAAATCTCTGATAACGCAATAAAATCGAATAATGACGTGTATACTCGTCAAACGCAGGCGAAATGCACCTATAATATATTTTAACGAAACACTAAAGCAAACCGAAGAAAAATTAAATATTTATCCGAAAAAATAAATAATTGATTGTTGAAGGAATTAGTATCATTTTGATTTTCAGATAACGTGTGTAGTCGAACGCAGTTAACTGGTTAAGGTTCAGTGTTTTCGTCTGCTTACAGTATTCTTATTAAGAATGAAATAATTTTGAGATTATAAATACGCGAGCATTTAGCAAATTACGACTTGATATACAGAATGGTGATCCAGGACGACCTAAACGTGTTAAACGGTTCACTTTGGGCGCGGAAAAGGTGTCAGCGGATTGGATTAAGACTGTTGACGAAAATATAATGCCTCTGATCCACGATCAGGTAATAAGGAGCACCTGCTTCGAGACCAGGAGACGCTATATACATATAACGAGCACACCCTGTGTATTTTCTCTGACCAGTTACGGTTCCGTCTTGTTCCGGGCAAGCGGATACAAAGCCCAGGGGTTCTCAAATGTGCGACAGTCAAATAAAAAAAATGCAATTGCCTGCATTCCTCCTGTTTTATTTTTAACCCATTGTAGTCGTATGGCCAGCTAGTCTGGACATTCAATTTTATTCCAATATATACTTATTTCAACAATTGTCACTATCGTAGTTTTAGTGTTAAAACGTATCTTTTCCCCTCCTTTATTTTGTCATCTCTGTTGTATTATAATTTTGTCTGGTGAATACATTTCATGCGATAAATTTCTTTCTTACGTTTCCTTGGATCCATCAGATAACCAAAATTCCATTGAAATCAATAATTTGAAACATACTTATTTCTACATACATTAATAATTGCAACGACGCACAACGGAATTTCGTAATGACAACACGGTCGTTTTAGCACGGTCACAAGTCTGTCTCCACGCACTCATTAACATTTTTTGATAAGAAATTGAATGACGCAGACACTTGTCATCGGAAAATTACAATTTTCTGACGTCGCATTTCAAAACGTATGCAATTTATTTCATACTTTTATTATTAATACTTCCACAACGTACGAATCGAATGTCAAAAATTATTCAAAGCCATACATCATGTCAAAACTTGAAATGATACTAATTCTTTTAACGATGAATTCTTTATTTTTTCAGATAAACATGTAATTCTTCTTTGTTTTGCTTTGATTTTTCATTAAAATATGCCCTAGGTGTATTCGTCCTGCGTTTCACAAGTACACACTTCATTTTTTCATTTCATTCCGCGTGAAACGAGAGATTTTTCAAACTGAATTCCCGAATTAACAGGTTAATCAGCAGTCTCCGCAGGTATTTTCAGAAACTATACGCCGAAGAAAAATCAACTTATCGACCGGAAGGACCCCTTAATTCGAATACGGGAAATTGTACCGTACCTCCAATTATACAGCAGATAACGTTACCTCGGAGGCGTTGCGGTCAGTCGGTGGTTCGCTGAATAAAAATACGGACCCGGTCGAAATTTATAACGGTTCCGCCGTTACACATAAATTATAGTTTTCAGGAACCACGTCCGTCCCGCTTTCAATTCCGCCGTTTCGCGTAATTATCGCGGCTCGCCGCGCGCGCACCCGCTTCTGACATGTGCGCCGGGAAACAGCTGATTTTTCGAGAAAGCGGCAGCTGTGCCACGCACGCCTAGATTCCCTCGATGTTTTCGTTCCAATACCATGGTGTTCCATTACAATTCAACATTCACGGTGCCATCCTGACGAAATAAATCATGAAATCGATCGTTCTGCGTCTGGACTCATTGATCACCGCTCGATCCTCTTTCCGTTAAGCCCCCTACACACATTCAAGCATGTTGCGATGCATGCATCGACTCCTAGGGTTTCGCGAAACGCATCAGCGTCAGTTTGTCTTCACTTTATCGATTCTTCTCGGTTCGACATGCGACACCAACGTTGACAAACGTGCTTCAAAATACCGGGTTCTTTTCCAATTTTAGTATTTTATTACTACCAATAATAGGAGGTATGTTTATCATAAAAGATATGAAACTGAAGGTTAGAAAGGGGTGGGCAAAAGAATGGTTAATCCAGAGAAACTGACTTATCAAGCCTGCGTTATTGAAAGAGCTGGAAACAAATGAACCTAGTGGTTATTGTGCTCATAGGATTTTTATTAATAAATTATTAACGATAAAGTAATTGCATCGATCATAACTAACAAATAAATCACAGGGCAACGGCTTAATCATTTTGTATAGAGTGATACATTTCGAAATAATCTAGTGTATATAAGAAGACTATTAATGTGTATAAAAGGTCATTAGCAATTTTGGAAAAAACAGATCTCAACGCCCGTGGCACATCTTCCCAGCGCAAGAGATTAAACGGCCAATTTAATTGGAAAATCGAGGTTCTACTGAACATCGCAACGCGTGTGTTGAAATTTAGAAATCGATGCATGCCTCGAAACAAGTTTCACCGTGTGTACGGGGCTTTACCTTCAGAGTCGGACCCGACTGGTTCAGCTTCTCCTCCCTCCGCAAGCAAAGGAGGGCTTTCTCCGCCGATCGGGACATTTGGAGGCGACCGATCGTGTTGGCGTGTGCCATGCCGGAAAACAGCTGACTTGTACTTTTTCGTTGGAGCGGCAGCTGGCCGGCTCAGTCCGTGGGCCAAGAGCCGTCTGCGTTTCTTATACCGGGTGTTCCTGTCGACCGATCCATCCATCTCGGCAAACAACTCGCACCTTTCACGAAATACGTATTCTCAAGGAACGGGCCCGGCGACACGAAGTATCGAAGCCTGTGGAATTTTTATGGACCCGCGCGGCACTTTTCGGAAACGGTATTGTCTACCAGCCATCTTGGATCTATTGATTGCGAGGGTTTCTGAATTCGAAAGTAATTTTATACACGGTGATCTGTGAACTATAGATTATCGGTCTCATTTTTCAACAAAATAGTTTGTTTTCACGTTTGTGTTTGTCAGAGTGGGAATTTAACTGAGGAAGTTTGAATTGTTTGTAACCGTAGAATATTCTGAAAGACAAACAGAGAAACAGAAAAATTTGGATAATAGGAAATTGAAGGTGAAATGTGTTTTTTTATGGCCTCTGTTATATAATAGCATTACGTATCAAATGAGTTTTTACAAGATCATTTAAAGTGTAATAATAATTAGAACGAAATATTTTAATAGAAAAATGTGTTTTGATTCAATGGATACATATAATAAAAATAAAGTCATCAATCAGAGTGAGACTGATTATGATTTGAAAATATTCTTGAATGTCCTCATAAGTAACAAATGAATACTTTTGATATAAAAAAAAGTCACAAACAACAAAATATCTAAGGCATTAATATATTGAAGGAGATACTAAATAATCTGTTATACCTGTTTCAATTTCTACGAAGAACATATTACAGTTGAAAGGTGGTGTAATTTAGAAAAAGAAACAATGCAGAGGAACTTCCGTGCTGTAGGAAAATTTCTTAAGACTAATTTCTAATCTAACAAATGTGTTTATACGAAGATTGCTTTCCTCATAAAAAGAAAAAGTTCCCACCGGAAAGAACAAAGGTAAAGGAAATCGCCACAGCAATCGCTAGAGTGCAAGTAACGCGTTTTTAAAGACAGTATCCTCATGTTTAAGAAAAGAAAATACCACGAAAGGTAGTTCACTTTTAAGTTTATCACACATTTCGATTAAAACAATAATAAGATTAATCTAATGAGTAGACTTATTATATTATAGACTTATTATTCGACAACCGCCACAGATTTTACTCAGCCGAAGACAGTTAGTATGCTATGTATTAATCCTAAAGCGGGAAGTTCGGAACGTTACGTGCATAGAAATGTAAACGAGAACCAATCAAAGTACCACTAGGTTGCCCGGTAATTACAGAAGTTTAGTACTTTTAATCGTTATTTCTCCGCACAAGGCTCCTTTACTTAATCTCGGCGATATCTATTTCAGTCGGAGAATGAAGGCGTCAATGGGGAATTCGCCATTGTACTATCACAGACTTTTACAAGTTAGAACTTTCGCTAACTAAAGAGGAGAACTCTTCTTTTGAAATGGAGAATTGTGCGAGTAAGGTTCGTAAATGGAAATGTAATGCTGCAGGACTCAAATACTTCTCTATTGCTAGACATCAGCTTAGCTTCTCTAGAGAGTATTAAATTTACGCTGTCCCTGTATCAGTAATATTCTATCCTTCGTTATAATTGGTTAGCTGAAGGCTTTAACCTGATAAGACAATGACTTTAAGGTCTCGTCAGTAACAGATTATCGAGATCCTAGCTGTCCTTTTGCTATTACAGCACCTAAAAACTATGTTCTAGGCCCAGCTTGAACTTTTAAAACTCTCATCGTGATGGTTCATTAATTGACAGGTTTGATTGCATGAATCCTTGACCTCATAGTTCTATCAGTACTAAATTTCTGGAATTTCGAGAAATTATCGAATCTTTTGTCTCATTGCTGATGCTTTTTCCTTATTCAGTGTCTACGTTTTTATAGTTCGTCAGTCTTATTATGAGTTAAGTTTGAAATAAAATATGGAAAGAACATTTTATAATTAAGCTTATATAAATTTTAATGTTAATATTCATTATTTCCGTTATCATTGCATATTTACTAAGTAATATACAAAACTTCAAAACATGAAGCTTAGTGATTTTACAGATCTAGTTACTATTTGTTTAAATCGCTTCTTAAATTTCTATAAACCTATAATGTCCAATAGCTATTAAATTAAATTATATCTACGAATGTGAATGAAACAGAATTAAAAGTGATCTAATCAATAACCACTATTTGACCCCCAATTCATGTTCAAAAATAATTTTGTAATGTAAACAATAATTTAATAACAATTGGCAATTAAATAATAGCAAAACAAATTGAAAAATATTTTCTTCAAGCAACAAATCCAACGAAACAACATGTACATTTACCTACATACGATCATTCCCATAATTATCAATAATAACAGAAAATAATTTATTTGCTATAGTCACTATCGTTTAGTAGTCAAAGTGCCGTATTTAAATAATATAGCGAATCATTTTTTAATCTACACAGATATCGAAACGTTAAGCACAAAAAGCACGACGCGTATTTAACCTGTTGAAAAAGTTTCTCATCCTTATTGGTATAAGGATACACAGCAATTTTATTGGTTGAATTAACCGTGCAAGAGATTAACTCGTTAAATTCTTACGGCGATTAAACGCACCATTTCGTGCGACCCGTTAGACATATCTACTTATAATAACCCCGGGATCGATACGCTGAGTCTGTCAGAAAGTCAACCAGCGTTATCGGTACAAATACATTTTTCATCATACACGCTAGCTTGTAAGGGAACCGTTCATACTGGCACGAGACACCATCACGTTTATTAAACTCGTTTAACCCTAACAATCCTATATACTTTGTCTCTGGAAATCTAACTGTGATTAATGATCAGAATACAAATACTGAACGCCGTAATTTGAGTTTCGATTTCACCAACGAAAAGTAAATAGCACACAGCATTGCAAAAAATATTTTATCAAGAATTTTTTTTGGTAGAATTTTAGGTGTTAACGCTAGAACGACCGAACGTTCCATATGATTAACATATAATCCTTATAAAAATTATAAGAATAGATTTTTGTCGATTTCTTCATATATTGATCGTAGTATTGGCATGAAACTATTTATTTTTAAAATCAACAGGTTAAGATATCTGTAATTGCGAAATAAAAAAACCGATATCCGTCAGTTTAACGAGCGTGGTAGATTTAGTGTTAAGCAACGTAATTTATTATAATAAGACTGCGAAACTGTGGGTATTCATAACGGCCGAGAATCTTCAAAAAATTAATGCGAAGAAAATGAAATGTAATTTCATTTCTGTTCTTGAATTTCCCTATAAAAAGACAAGAAGACCTTTAGACAAAGTAACTGATGCAACGAATGGTTTTAAAAACTCACATTCGTCCCGAAACTAATTTTTCAAGTGATAATATTAATTTTAGTTTTATTGACGATTCTTATAGACTTTATTGTATTTTTATTAGAACAATAGCTGTTCATTTATGTAGATCTTAGAAACCAGAGCTTCTACAGCAGATGATTATGATATGTATTTCTATAATTTCATAAATCAAAACTAACATGTACCTTTATTGAATAATGTTCATAATTAAGAAATAAACAAACAATATTTGAAAGATTATTCGCATTATTATTTATGTAACAAAGTATTTATCGTTCAATCTAAAATTTGCACGGTTATCCACCTTTATATAAAACAAAAGAAAAAAAGTATTCATATGCCGCTGAGTCATGCTTTCAATCGTTAGCATTATTCCCAGTGTGTTGTATATAGGGTGTCCTGTAATTGTCGGTGCGAAGGGGGTGATTCTATACGAAGTCGAAAATATGCAGGCAGAACAGATGTTCGAAAACAATTTTTTTGAGAAAGAAGCCGCAAACGAAAACATTTTATTGCATGTGTCCGACTTCATTTTGCATATAAAATAATCTTCCCCATTAAATAAAATTGCTAAATGAAAAACTATGTACATATCTATATTTATAAATACTTTGACATCTATTAGCTCTTTGGACTTCAGAGGCAGCTGAGTCGTTTGGTGTGATATAGCACAATTATAAAATTCAATATTTTACATCATGTTTTGTATAATGTAATTATACACAAAATATTGAAATAAAATACTGATTCATGTATTATTTGTATTTGAATAGGATCAATAATTCAATCAATAATTTATTAGAAAATAATGAATGCATATGTAGGAAGAATTTATGTACGATGTGTACATGTAGAAAAAGTTTCTAGTGATTGAAACATAATCTCAGCGAAAAAGCTTTTCTGATTTGATGTTGGACTAAGTACAGTAATCTCGAATTTACAGAGACAGAGACACTGATGTATTAATATGTTCGTCTGTCACTGTACACACAGTGTCGTCGTACGCGATGAAATGCCATACTCTTTCAAACGAAGCTGTTCAAAGGGAGCAGAATGTTCAAGCGTAATGTGAGAGCGTACTTGTGACTTCCGAAGAGAGTTTCCAGACATTATGTCTATCGAGTGCTAGACCGTTCCAACGGTCAGCTATTAGAAAATGGAACAATATATCCACTCGGAAGTCAGCTCTAACTATTCTAAGAAGCGCTTCCTCTGTATCAATTTTTGTTAATCTTTCTATTAGCAATCAAAATGTCTGCATTTATCTATATTTTAGTATTATAATATTTTTGCTTAAATTCTTAATTTTCCAAGTAAAAAATTAAGTAAAAATGTTTAAAAAATGAAGATCCATCGCAGTTTTGTTAATGTTTCTAAAAGGTACAATAATTTTCACTTAGCTGTAGTTCGATCAGATTTATACTAGCTCTGTTTCTATTTAAATATGTATTTTTATTGTACACTTAGATTCCTTCGGTAACAAGCTACGAATTATTTCGTAATTACTTAACTAATTGCTCGATAATTGTTCTTTGTTTACGTTCGCTTCAATGATTAACAATCAATAACACGAAAATAATATTTATCTCTTTAATTCGAGATAATGGAATAACATTTACATTTGCTAATTTCTATATATCGCACACTGCACTAAAAAGAAAAGGAAGGAAATGCAATCATTTTACTCCTCATTTCAAGGCAGCGTGCCCCTAATTTAAATACAATTACGTAATATTACTTACCAATACAATACTTTCCGTGTAACGTTAATCGCCGTATCTACCATTATGCAAATTATTCTTGTTGTAGTTTTTCATTCATGGAACGTAACAAATTGGTCGTCTAAAGTGAACGAACATGAAAATATTGTATACCACTAAAGATCCATAGAAACTAGGTTCATTTCAAGAATTCCAAAATTCGCTTTTAACAATTGCGTTAATATTTGAAACTCTCAAGAATTCGAAATTTTTAAGGTGGTTTTTAATCTTCCGTTCTCTCAGAGAGATTTAAAACGAAAAACATCATGGCAAAATTTACTGTGTTAATATTTGATCGATGACAAAGTAAAGTATTGTTCTGTTACCTATTATTCGCTTAACCACTTGCGCTAGAAAGACGTGTTACGCACGTCGTGATGTGTTTGTCCGAAAATTACCAACGACATATTGTACACGTCGATAGTCTTATTGAATTACATATTCCAGATTGTTCTGAACTCTACCACTTCGTTCAAAATTATTGGTAAACGACATTTGTGTACATATCTGTATATAATATGCGAAGACAAAAATTCTTCGCGTGAGATCCTGTCGAGTTTCTCAATTCGTTGCCAGCACAAGTGGTTAAAACTCTTGACCGAATAAACATTTCTGTTATCATCATATGTACATTGAAATACGTGAAAGTCTACTAATTTATGCAAAACAGCGACAAACAAGAACAATTCCGTGCAATGCGCAGGACTGCGTGGTCAGCATAGAAACACCATTCTATGACCATGAACTATTAACTGATTTTAACTCCATCGCGCCATTCGCCATTGAGAAATTTCACGATACACTTTGTTCCAATTGAATAAGAACCAGAGCAAGAACCGAAAATATTTAACAATAAGCGTAACTAAACTGGATCTGACCGCTGATTCGCACGATCAAACGAGTTCAATTGCACAACCCAGAAAAACAGTGTACACCTATACCGCGCAAGCACAGTAATTGCTTATTGGACTGCGAATTTTAAGCATTTACGGTACAGAGAAAGGATTCGACAAAAATTAACTCTTCAATCATTTTCAAAAATTGGTAGCTACAGGTGACTGGTTTTCACCATTGAAATGCGATTAAAAACAAAAAATACGCGTGTAACCATTTTTTTTGTAAAATTGAAATTTGAATTTCATAAATGGAAATGGAATGAATATAAAACTTGTAAATAAAAAATTATTAAAATTGAATGTCCGCGATTATTAAATATACCCTTTTCAAAAAGAACAATAGTTTATTAGATGGAAGTAAAATTTAATAGCATCTTTACTGAAAAATTCTAAGAATAATTTATAGCTATTACAAAATAATTTATACTCGCTAATATTAAGCAAAACGTGCACATAATGTTTTATAAATAGAAAATAAACTGAATCCATGCCAACTACTATCAATATACAAAATAAAACTTCTTACTATAAAATTCAATTTGCATTGACGTTCATATCTCGCTGATCACGGTATCCCAACCTAAATAAAAGTAAAGAGTTGACAGATAATTGACTTTATACATTATCAAGCGGCACGGTTAAAACAGACGTCCAATGAAGTCATCAAAGGAAATATCAAACAGTCTTCACGAGACGCGCGCGTCAAGACGTACACAATCGGCCGGTCGAATTAATTAATTTCCATCAGCGGATTGAACACGTTTAACATTTATCTCGCAGCTCGTTGAAACGGTGCCTCGTTATTTGTATTTTGGTATTGCCGGCGCTGAAGGCCATTGTGCAGGTAAATGTAAATTGCGAGCGGCCGGAACGCGGCGCGAAGAAAATGAAGTTAATGAGTATTCAGGGAGCGTCGGGTCGGGCGAAAAGCGAAACTCGAAAAACTGAAAAGGTCCTGCGTTTTGAAAGGAGCAGCTGTAAAAAGAAATCTGAAAAACGGGCAAACTTTGCATATCCGGGACTCCGTACAAAAACACTAAAAAGCCTCTTTTTCTTTTTCCTCTTTCTTTCTCTTTCTCTCTCTCTCTCACTCTCTGTCCGCCATTTTTTCTATCCCTTTCTCCTCCCTTTGCGTACCTCCTATTTCGTTTACGACCGAAGGGACGCTCGGTGTTTACCGACCAACCGACCGGTCGGCCGAAGGGAGGAAGAGGCAGCGAAACGTAGGCGGAATATACGCGGCGAACGAAAAGAAATTACCGTCTTGTCTTACCAACGATTCGTCCCCAACCCTTGTCCGAATGCACCACGGGAGGATAATGATATATTAAATGGCTATATACGGCGCGAGGAACGCCGTTATCGCGCGTGGGCGTCGCAAGAAATATGCGGGAGAAGACGATTAACGCAATTAGTTGTAATGCAATAGTACCGATCAAACGCAACCTGACACCGTATCAAAGTAATTGCAAATCATTACGATGCCGAATGGCGCGGGCAGCTTGTGTACGCGGCGAAATTGTTCGCGCCGTTTCTTTTTCTTTTTTTACTTGCATACTTTAAGTTGCGTCAACCCCATTGAGTCAGCGGCAATTTAGTTGAGCTTTTGCACTCGTACGTTACGCTGAAGATGACAATACAAATTTGTTATAAAACATTGGGAATTGTTCAAAAAGGTAGCACACTGTAAGAGATTGTAAAAACTGAATCTTATAATAATAAATAAATGAAATAAATATAAAACGTTGAATTCTATCGCTGTAAATTACTTTAATTCGTTTCCCTGAAAACAAATGCAAGTTTACACCCAACAACATTGAAAACAAATCGTGTGGGTTAATATACGAAATGAAAAAAATACAATGTTATATTATTTAATTGAATTGTGTTGTCATCATCGCGAGGTCTGTCTTACTAAATATCACCGCATTAGGTAGCGTTATTTGCAATGTAGAAATGTTTTCAAATCATCATCGTTTCATTGAGGGACTTACAGTAATTGAATTTGAACGGGGATCACTGCTGACCCCCATGGTATACAACGTGTTAAATTATGCAGATGATTATCTATGTTTCGTCGAGCGAGAAAGAAAAAGATTGCGGATGCTGATAGATTTTTATGTTTCGAAGTTATTTTGTGAGAGTGAAGAGTGTGGACATGTATATTTCATTTACAAAGGATTTTCAGATCAGTTTTAATATACAGAGTGTCACAAAAGAATGTTACCACACGAAAAAAAGAATAAAATTTAGCAGTTTACCAGCTAATAGTATAACATTTTTATATCCAGTATATCTAGCCAGACGATGAAAATTTGTTGCTTCATGGATAATCAACGATGAAATGAGAAACATTCGTCATTTGAGTCTAGGAGCAAATAAACGATAATTTTGTTCAAATCTAAATAAATTGAAATTTGTGTCGATTATTTTTGTGAAAAAACATATGAAATATACGTGATCACTTAAAACTTATACTGCTCTTGTATAAAACATATCGTTCTTATAAATTTCGTACAAAAATATTGACCTTTGGTTTTTTGCTACAATTACAAAAAAATGTTCGGCTATATGTATTAACAATTCCATGCCAAACGACGTGAACGGTGACCATAATTTAAAAAAAAGATATTAATTATTCCATGTTTACATTATTGTACGTAACTGGTAAGCCACGTGTAAACTCGAGTTGCTTGTTACGTTTCCGAATGCGTAATTTGTATTTTATAACGACGTCGACAGGTTGTTGATGTTACAAATTACAATTAATTTAAGTAATTATGCCACCATTCATATATTGATTGAACAAACAATAATTTGACATCTGTTACAACAAAATTTCAAATGTTTTCACTGATATATATATTTTGATTATCGTAATCTAAACTTCAATTTCAATGTTCTAATATGGATTAAAATTATTAATTTAATAGAATTCTTTGAACGAAAAAATGTACTTTATTCGTCTCGACATTTACAACGGTTTCGGCAGTCTTCGATTATATAACATTGATTGTCTTTTGTTTTTATGAGAAAGCTGATAACTCGATCAGCAGGAGACCATGCCTTAAGGTAGGGGTTGGTACAGGCTTGTGACCTATGCGAAAGTAGTTTCATTCGTCGGACGATCGTTCCGTACGAATGATTATGTAGGTATGTACTCCCGGGTTTGTTTCCCCCGGTGCCAAGGTCGTCGCGATCGCGAAGAAGAGGCAGAAGAAAAAGAGGTAAAAAGGAAGTTCGGTTATCGGCGGCGAGAGTGAGAGTAGCCGCGATACTTTGACGATTTTTCTTGCGGTGAAAACAAGCCAAGGTTGGAACGCTTTGTTTCGTTGTCCGTGAGCTCCAATTTCTTGTGCAACCCGCACTCTCCCCGAACCACCGTTCTACTAGAATTTGCGCAATTCTGAGGAATCTCAAGCAATTCCTGCTTTTCGTAATTGTGCTGCCATTCCTTTTTTTCTTTGACCTCGTTTCCATTGAGTGACACTTTATTAACCAAAGGATGAAGGTATTTAACAGGTTACAAAACTATACATATCAGTATATTCTGGATTTGAATCTAAATTTTACAATTAATAAATTTTATGATATACAATATCAATAATATCCATTAGATTTGTATAAATATATTATTTATAGAATCTATTGAGAAAATATTGATTTTCTAAGATTGAAAATGGCACCTAACATCCTTTTTCCAAGAGCAATGATTTTGTCTGTGACCTTTCGACTGGACAATTATAAGGAAACATAATCAATTAAACAAGGAGTAAGAATCTAACCAAGAATATGTAAAGGATTAAATTGGAGCAATGTTCCGTGTGCTCGAAGGAATATACGGTCAACATCATCGTCCTATCGAAACCACCATCTGTTCAATTTTAAACAAATTCGAATTGGAAACCATGTTATCACCTCCTCTAATAATACACGATGGCAGAAGTTTATACCAATATTCCGTGATCAGCTCAGCTAGACAGACCAATATCCATAAAGTTATTGGTAACGTGGAGTTTGAATTATGTGTGAATTAAAAACGAAAGTAATCGAATTTATCCTATAAACTAAAATCGTAGTTAAACAACCTCAAGCGCGTATTTTTTTATGAATTTAATATGTGAAATACAAACTATATGTAACTTTATACTATAAGTAATACATATTTCTTAATACCATATGTAAATACATATTAAATAGATGTAAAATTCTGGATATAAAAAAAATATATAACGACTCTCGTTAAAAAATTGAGTTACCTCATTATTTTTAAAGATATTGCGAGCACAAAATATTTACATCGATGCGTTACTATAATTTTCGTATCAAACAGTGAAACTTATTCCTTTGTGACTATTTCTTATGCTTACCATTTATGAAACAACACCAGTTGGTAATTGCGTGAACACCTTATATGTATACAATAAAAATTGACTTATTTACTAGCTGTTATGATACGTTTGAAAATTTGTACTTGCAAGTGTTAGTTCATCGTTAATTATTCCTTGGCAAGCAGAAAAATTATCTTCATTATAGATAGCCATTCGTCGTGATGAATAAACATTCATAATCTTTAAATACTAATTTCCCTCCATTTATCCGTATCTATTAAATCCAATCTAAAATCGCCGGCACGGGTTCGACTTGATCTTATACGTCAGAAGGTTGAAGTAGAAAATTGCTTATTCATCCCCTTGCCGTATGATATTAAAATGGAACAATATTGTACTACTATAAATATTCCATCTTTTAATTAAATGTCGATTATAACGAACGGAAAACATTTCTTTGATCCGGCTAACAATAAAATATTACGCAAACATTTAAAACCCAACTAAAACAAGCAAATTCTGTCACAAAATTATTTACTTCAGAACAATAATTCATAAAGCTTTCTTTTCGTTTATAGTAAACTATAATCTATAATATATAGTAAACTATAATCTATAATATATTACATCCAGCAACCACCAAAATACACATATAAAAGACGACACTACATATTCACATATTCAACTATTTACTCACTAGTACCAAATGAAATATGGCTCGAATAGAATTAATGTGATTTATTATTCTCATGCCTTATTCGTTATCCGAACAAAATTTTACCCGACACCGCTACACGACTTCGCAGGAAATAAAAATCGCTCAAAATTCTTCGATCACCTAATATTTCCGAGCAGCTCAGTCGCGAAAAAATTGCAAGATAAGGAGCTAAGCGGCGGCATAGTTTAAGGAACACGAAGGTTCGCCTTAACGCCTTCCGGAGAAAGCCGTCGCGTAGGCCTTTCAATGAAACAAATTTAACGAGTGCAGTAGACTATACATAAAAGCATGTCAACCGTGCAAGGACAAACTGGGAGATCGAGTTTCAGAGAATCGAATGGTTTTTGCCTTTGGACATGTACACGAGGCCAAAAGCTGACGAGAATAACGAGAGGAACGTTTATCGCCCCGATCCGTCACCTCCGGCGCACATGCTGAAGAAATTAAAATTTTTTGCCCGTTTCCTCGAACGAACGACCAGTAACCGCGGCGGACCGCCGTGGGATCCCGACGAAAAGAAAATAAAAACGAAAACCCGAGGGAAAAAAACGAAGGAACGAACACAGAGGCGCGTCTGACGCCATTGCCGGGCGATGCTTTCGGAATTCATTAATAGAAATTCTACTCACTAGAATCTTCGTCGGTGATGAACGTGCCTACGCCACTTTACGTCTACCGGAAACTTGGGAACTCTTCGGGAAAACACGTTACCTACCTAAAAACAGAATGAAACGCACGTTCATTTTCGTTTGCTCACAGATTTTTTTACTGTGGCCATACGATATCGATGAGAAAGATACATTTTCTGTTTAACACGTTGAATGCCACGGTGGTCACTAATGACCGGAGCTTCCAAATTGTTTGAAAACAATTACAATGAGAAAATTGATATCGAATAAAAATATTTAGTAACATAAGCAACTAGATAATAGAGTAATAGGAATACTGTAATATCGAATCATTAATAATTATTTTTAATATCATTTGTCTTTATTACGAAGGAATAAATATTATTATAATAAAACGCTTGAAATTCTCGTGGCAGTCAACGTGTTAACCCTTTGCGGACGAATGTCGACATTCCGGCGAGACGAAACTTTCATATTTGCAAGACTAAATCGCAAACAAATGATTAAATTCCTCGAATAGCAAGAGATCAACACTTAGTTTCTTGTTTTTCTACTAATTAAGCAATTGATATATAATTTAGCTTCATCTATTGAATGTTTTTTACATTTCAAAGAATCTTCATATGTAGTTTTAACACGAACTAACGCGCCCGTCAAAATAACGGATTTCATTCATGCACTCATTTATTCACACGCATTAATTATATTAAACGCTTGGTAGTGTTAGTGTTAACATGTAAAAATTTCTGAAGAAATTGTATGTTTTGAGAATGCGTGTAATTGTATATTCCTCAAAATTAAGTGCTCCATATGGCAATGATTTTTACCTTCATACAAATCGTAAGTAGCTTGTGTTTTTGGTTACATATTCAAGCATTTGTGGATTATATAAGTGAGGAATAAGAAAACTTTAGTAAATTTTATTTATTTCTCTTCTATTTATTTAAATCTGAGAATTTCATGTTACTGTATTTTAAAAAATATTAGACAAAAATGTTGGAAAATATTGGACAAAAATTCATGGAAGATTTAAAAGTTCATACTAACGAAAAGTTAATATTTTAAATGTTAATCAAAACGTGATCTTTGATGATGTCAGTAGCTGCTATTTATTGTGAAATAATATCAACCAATATACTTCCTGTATCTCTGAATTATTTTTATGTCGCCGTTAAATTATTATCTAACACTTTATTTTATTATTATATTTAAAGTGAAATAATATGAACTAACACATTTTTTCTATACTGTCTAAAACGTTTGCAATATAAACTTTTCGTCTTTATTTATGATCTACACCAAATGATCATCTACTTGTTCTTAAAATTACACCAAGTCGAAACATGTAAGGTTAAAGCGTTAAATATGTTCCATTGATTACCTTGGAAATCTCACTGTTCTTTCGAGTGCATTAAATCAACAAGAATTCAATAGGACTAGCTAATCTTCAATAATCCATAAAAAACACAATCGTAGTTCACTTTATACCAGTATTAAACCCTGTGGACACATTACGCACATTTCACAGACACAAAGCACGAAACGATAAACTGCGGTTTCCTCGTGGAATTGCAATTGACGTATTTCCGGGCCGAAAACAATCGCCAAATCGCGCCTTAACCGCCGGAGCACTTCCATTTTTCAATTATTCGATCATCGAAGCTGCGGTTAGGGATGCGATTTCCGAAACAATATCCCACCCTATAAAACTTCACTTCGAACAGATTTGAATACAGTTTTACAGACTGCAATATCGATATTTCAGGCTTGACACTCGACTCGTATCCTCGGATTATCAATAACGAATTAAAAAATAACGACTTCAAGAGTCGAAAATTTCAATCAGGCGTTGAATACGTTGACATGAACAATTCGCTTTCTTACCTTGTGTGTATTGTAGCAATTGTCAAACGGGCCGGTAAACCAGGAGTGTGAAAGTTTGAAGGTTAGGTTTTCGCCGGTTCGTGTACACAATTCTATTTCAGCCTTAATACACGGGGTTCGATGTGTTCCACTGCGTCACAAGATATCGTTTCGAATCATGACAAATCGACAAACAATCGTGCACACGTCTGATATTTACTTTAATCGTGAAACCGTCTTTTTCATACAACCGCTCCGCGTTATGTGAGCCTCGACATTATTTGCATACTCTCGTGGCGAATTCGTGTAACTTCGCTCTTTCTCGGCCAGGTACGTGCTTTGGTATATAGTAAATAAAAATTTTCAGAATTTTCATCGTTGTGCAATTCAGAAAATCGACTGTCACACATTTTAGAATAATATTCAAAATATCATATATAATTTGAATATAATTTTAAGATTGTTTTTCTGATTTATGCGATGATTTAAATATTTTTAACATGAAACACTTTTATGAGAAATTTGTTATTATTACCTTTTTTTATGATGAATTGAGTTACTGAATTTTGATTGTGTAATTGGTGTGTATTTGAGTTAATTACACGTTTCTGACAATATAATAAAATAATAATTATATAATAATAGTTATAATAAAAGTCTTGACGTAGGTTGCTTCTTCAACAATTGAATATTTCTGTCACTAAAATCAATTATTATTATGCTTTTCTTCAATTACTAGTCAATTAAAATATTTCTGCATGTTTATGAGTTAAACAATAAAAATTATAGCATAATATATGGCTTATTTAATTATATTTAAAATTCCTTAGTAAAAGACTTTAGGTATAGTTAATCTCTTTACTTTAGAAACGCAATTCTCAGTTGCTAAATTTTCTATGTTTACGTAATATCATGATTTTCTCACGTATTCGATAATAATGTCACACTCTATCAATTTTAGTAAGTATAGGTGATTGTATTTTCTTAAGAAGATAATTTAATAACCATTACGTACAAATATTATGTCAATATTTCTTTGTAATTTTTAACAAGACTGAAGTTACGGCTGCCCGGTAACAGGAATGTAGACGCGAATAGAGACATTCACCTTATGATTTCGTCTTTTTAATCCTACTATAATCCTCAGTATAGTTACGTAGTTGAAATAATGTTGTTAAAGGGCAAAAACGCATATTAGCAATATTTATCTTGTATTCTTATCTTATACAAAAAAGCGAAAATACGGTTAAACCGTAAAAGACTAAATAAATGTAGCAGTAAAAACGCGATAGAGTTGAAAGCGGACGTAGTTATTATGATCTCATCGTGTTACTCAAGAATTATAACATTTTAATCAACTAGTTACGATGATAAATGTAGAAATATGGACATGTTCTATTCTCGTAAGCTGAACAAATATAAGACAATCTTGTATTTTTAGTAAGTTTAATTTTTTAATATTGAATTTACATCTAAAAGTACGAAATTCATTGAAGAATGATGAAAACAAAACTTTTTATTTAGAATAGACATAAATTTATACGTAGGCATGTATTTTCTTGAACATTCACATCAAATATTAAACAAATAGTACAAAATTATGTACCTACTAAGAGATAACACGTAAACTAACTATTTCCTTACTTAGCATCAGCAATACTGCACACGTCATACCTCATGCAACGATATCGATTTACTAGTTCGCGTAGTTCCTCCGTTCACTTATCGCTTACACGAAATCACTATTCTTTTAAATTGTTCAACTCAATTCTTACGAATAAATGTTACTGCAAGTATAGCACATTTACATAAACATATATTAAAAACATAGATTTCTTTGTGACTTATCTTTATACTATACAATTCCTTAATTTTTTCATAAGTAATACAGTGGAATCTCGATAATTTCGAACAGGAAGAAAAGACATGATCTTCGAGTTGTAGAGGTCTCGTCGTATCAAGTTTTCGAGTAAAAAAGGTTTAACAAATGAAAATTCGATTTACAGATATTTCCTAAAGATTTTAACTTCTATGTAAATGTGATTTTTGACTCGTAGAGGTTGGTCATCTTCTGAATTCGAGCTGGAGAGCTAAGATACGTCTTAAACTCATATGATTCGAGTTATAGAGTTTTTGCATTTCGAGTTATAGAAGATTTTACAATGGAGCGGAAGGAAAGGAAGAAATTGTACGAGTTACAGGGACTTTCGAGTTATAAAGGTTCCAGTTATCAAAGTTTGAATGTATTAGAATTTCTACGAAATAATGATATTTTCCAAGTGTTTGCAATGTGCGGAGCTGTCGTTAAAAAATGCGAGGCGCGTGGGCACGCGTGTCACGCGTGTACACTCACTCGGATGTCAAAGGAGCATCGATAATCTTCAAGCGGGTGCAACAAAGACTCAAGTAGAATTTCATTGCTTATCGCAGACCGATTCCCCGCCGTGGAATGCAAATGGCCCCGCGCCAAAGAGAAAAAACGAGCCAAAGAAGCGGCCGAACCGGGAGGGCTTGCATTTCTTTGCACCGCCCGCGACATTACACTTTTTTGAAAGGCAAGAACACATGCGGCTTGCGAAACGCGTTTCAGCCTCACTCATGCCGTTTTCGCGAGCGCCCATGTTAACGGGACGCAACACGAAAATTGAAATGTTGCTCGGTCATCGTAGATTCATTCAGGCCGGTAACATCGTTATACAATTTCATGCAAAACGTTAAGTAACATTACTCCGCCGAGAATCTCCGATTGTTTCCGTTCAAGGACTCTTTGTTAAGTCTGTAGCTATTTTATGGTTGATCGAGCTGAACACGATACTTGAACTTTCTACGTCTAGTTTCTACGTTACGTGTACGCATATTTTCCACGTAATGTTATTAATTGGTCACATTGGTCAATAGTACAGTAACATTAGCCGCTTTTTACTTTTGTACATATAGACGATATAAACGGAAATATTATAGCTCGCGTATTTGCTCATAACGACATTGCAATAGGTGTTTAATCACTTATGCAATCAGAACTTTTACTATTTTCATATGGTGTTCAATGTTTTTCGGGATTATTTTTAAATTTCGAAACGACTGATGTGATAATATATCGTAGACATTAAAAATGGTTTAGGACTGTTCATTAGATCAAACTTTAACGACGTTTGTGACTGTTAAGAGAACAAATATGCAAATTTGAATAAGTATATGCGTTATTTGTTATTATTTTTCTTTTTTAATCGCTCGAGTGCTAATATATAAATTGCTTTTTTGACACTTACATTGGTTTGCTTTGTTTTGTTGGAATTTGTAGTATGCTATTATGCACGTACCATAAACCTCTTGCTTCATAACGTTGATTCTGTTGATTTTCACATTTCCAGTGTATAACCCAGGGCTAAATTCAATTTGTCCACGCTACTGAGAAAACACAATATTTTCTCAAACTCATTTTTATCCTCCTAGAATCTCGACGTTGAAATTGATAACTCTAATGATCCTCGGCGTTGAAGCGTCTTGAGTCTTGAGAAATGAAAATTGTGTCATTCGTAACGTTCATACTAGGAAACATATTGCCAGCTGCGTGAGCGTCGGCAGAGTGAAACGAGATTTCAGAATACAAGTATCCTTGATTGGTGTTGGTGCGGCACAAAACAAACGGGTTTTCCTTTCGCGCTCGGCGAGAGTAAGAGTAATCCTACAACTTTCATTTGCACTCGTTCAGCCTCGTGATGTCATAAATATAACTCTGTATCGTAATCCGAATCGGTGTTCCCGCGGTGAAAGGTTCCGATCGAGAAAAGAGGTTAATATTGCAGGATACGAAATTGAACCTCCATTGGGACGAGATACGATAATGTACTGTTTTAATTGAAGGCATCAATTGACCGCGAACACGCGAAATACTTCAACGGATATAATTATTTACTTGGAGAACATTTTACCGTTGAAGGGTGAAACGTCCTCTCTTGCATTTTGTAAATACAAATCCTACGGATTCCACGGTGATTCTCAACGTTTCACGTTTGTAATAATAATTAACCTCTCGATGTTTGCGTGCATTTGCCTGCGCTGTTTCATCTGAAACAGCGGGGATCCAATAGAAACTTGACTCCAGTATTATAAGTTTTATTAAATTGCAAACGAAATTAAACTATTGGCTAACTTTATTAAGGCGTGTATGCGTACGTATACTGCGTTCCAAGAATTCGAATCCATTGTGAATGGATAACTTTCTCAATCACTAAATGCATGTACACGTTACGAAACGTTTATCATAAAATCTACTTTAACGATACTTTCGGCAAACTCTTTTCTTAACAAGCGTGATGTAATAGTATATACAGATATTTTTAATTTACTCTTTCTGTATTACTATTTTCTATCTATTTAATATTAATTATCTTCGAGTAGCACTGGAATTTATGATTTTCTGTTTTCTTCTAATTAACGAAGACCGCGTGTAAGCGAAGTTTATTTGCTTTCTGAGGAACGCTGCTAAATTGAATGTATTTAGAGATAAAAGTATGGGATTCGTATTTAATGAACGGCGCGATTAAAAAAATGTACGTTTGATGCCTAGTCGCAGTATCCTAATCGTATGTATCAATAACATACGCGAGATCAGTTTCTCTTCGAGTATATTCAACTTAGTCTATCTCTTAGTCCGGTTTAATAATTTCCTTACTGGAAGTGCACCACTGGATCATGCACTGCTCTGACTGCATAAGAGGCCGGAAGTCGTTTGATACGTAAAATTTCTATCCCCGGAAACTGCAAAGGTGAAACGACTATGATCGAATGTTCGAGGAAGCACTAGACGAACGTGTTTCGGATTACTTCTTTCCTTTCAAATGTAATTACCACCGTTCACATCGCTTTTCAATCAATTTCTTCTATGATGTGTATTATAATGAATGGAACTACATATTAAAATAAAAATCCATTTAATTATGTTCGACATAAAAAACAAATTTTGGAAGAAGCTCTCTGAAGGAAAATTTTAAATGCGACATTGAAATATTTGAGTTCAAAGCTTAAAATAAGTATTTTAGATTAACTGAAATCCATCGCATTGCTAGTTTCTTGTCTCATTCACGTCAATAAAATATCTAAAAGTTATAGGATAAGATATTTAACACTTCTTCCTTTTGTAATTATAACAAAGATCACAGATGTTTCTCTGAGAATTTATTAAAAAAATTGATTTAGCAATACGCAGTACAGTACAGCAATATTTAGCAATACTTCAGTACAAAAATCTGAGTGAATGTACTTGTCTCAATTATAATATATTAAAAACAAAACCAGGTACTTCATACATCGTTCGATTTTAAGACAACAAATGCTGACTTACCTTCGTTCACTTCGATTTCTCTATACAGTTTTCTCGTTCGATTGATTCAACAAAGAAGAAACGACCTTTCAATTTCCCCGAATTCCATTTTGACTCAAAAACCCAGCTATTCCGAAATGATTTAAAGTAAGCGCAATCATTCGTTTCTAATTGCACGGCTCAAAGGGTTAAATCCTCATATTTGCAGAATACGTTTCAAAGACTTATTTGAATCTGTAAACTGCGGTTCGAGTTCTCTATGAAAGCTCGCAGTGTATCTAGAAGGCCAGAAGCAACCGGTGGTTGTAAAGGAGGTCACGAGCTTGCATTCTTCTCCCTTCAACCCTTTCAACGTGATAGAATTTGTGCTCTAAGGGCGTTGCGAAATGTCCGCAACGCTATTAAACGTCTGCGAAAATTCTGTCAGTCCGTGTAACTAACGAGGCGCGGATGAAAGGCGCATCAACCGCTTGCGTTTGATTCATTAAAATATATTTTCTTGGCACATAGCACTCGTATCGGCTTTTCAACGATGCCGACTCGAGTGTCTGAAATAATCGTGGGATACGTATGGAATAAATAAATTCAGATCATTTTTGTCTGGTTTTCGTTCATCATTTCACGATTTTTTGAATGGTTTTCGAATAGCTGTATTTTTGAAACGCGTTGGAATATTATAACCGGTTACTTGGAACGTATCCTGTAACCAGAAACTTATCGAATTTCAGCCTTTAAATTTTAGTTAACACGTTGAATGCCATGGGGATCACCGGTGACCTCCAACCAATTCGAATTACTATAGTTCACTCAGTTAAACTATGATTATTTGAAAATATTTCTATATTATAGATAATGCCACATAATGCAGTGCTATTCAGCTAGATCAACGTGCAATAATAATAGTGCAATTCAAATAAGTGATTTAATATTATATTTTTTCCATTTTGTGTATTTTGATCTATGAAATTGTGCGGTATTGAACATGTTAAAGAAGTTCTAACTTTTATGAAGCTACCGGCGCGATGAAATGCACGAGGAGAGGCAGCCACTTATTTACTTTATATATTATAGATGTCGATGGAGTAGAAGATTAAGAGAGATGCGTCGAGAATCTTTTACAGCTAGGATCAAGGATGAAGGACCAATACATCAGCTCCGTATCTGGGCCAAGTAGAACTAGTTATGGAAAAGCCTTGTTCCGACGTGACTGCTTTTCTTTCGGAAGATGACCAAACTGGTTTTGACCTTGTCAGAGATCTATCCTTGGTGCAGATCCGTGATCTAACGTTCATTCCAGAATGCATTCTTTTTACCAAACAGGTATTACATGTTTCACTTTGATAACCAGAAAAAAAGTCCACCACGTCGTGAAAAAATGATAATTCAATCGCAGACATTCCTTAAATCCCTTCGATCTCATCATAAGGACGTCATTATGATATAGGATAGACCATTAGAGTTAAATTTTATAAACCGACGAAAATTTCATTGTGTGCATATGGATATTGAAGTCGGATGTAAATTTAATTTAGTTAAATTGTAAGTCAGTAGCGTATAAGTTAATGAAAACCTTCCTTTATTTATTATAAAAGAAAGTAATAAATGAAGGACTTCCTGCTGTGTAGTATTATATTGCTGTAAGTAGACTACGGGTTTTATAGCACACATAATTGTCTATAACTCTGTACAGTAAAAAGTAATAAAGATCAGAGGTTTCTATTTTGTTTGGAGGCTGATGCAATCCTTAACAGGATAAATGAATTTTTGTTCCATTCCAATTTTTGTATATTAGTCCATAAAAATAGACATTAATATCCGTATTAGTATAAATATCCGCGGTTTAATTATAAGTAATAACAATTTTATGATTAATTACGGGTATGTTCGTCTAAAAAGAATTCGCGAATAATCGTAACATGTGCCTGTCGAGATATCTATTAAATGTTTTTCTTATTACGTGAAACGAAACTACATGCATATCATATAAAGAAATGAAATATAGAAATTACCACACAAATATATGCGTAAATACTCCAGGTCAGAAGTGAATAAACTTAATATTCTTCTTCCAAAGCTAACGAATTCCCGATTAAAAATAAGAAACAAATAAGGATAATAAACAATTTATAATTTCTTCATCTCTTTTCAGTAACAATCATCACTAACATTCTCACAATAACACTAATCATTTCCGTATAATATTCTAAAATATTTACCAAGTACCTATATAGGAAGACAACAAGAAATATCATGAACGATCTTTTAAATGTCAAATTAAAGTTTTCATGTTGTATAAATTAAATAATCACGAACAGTGGTACCTTAAACACAGATTAATAATCACAAAATTACCATTAGATCATGGATCTTCATAGGCGTTGAAAAATCATCAAAAACACATGAAACACAAAATCCACTAATAATCAATAAAACTTTGTTTTACTTTCAAGTTGCTACAATCAATTGCAAAGAACATATCCCAAATTTCTTTAATCTTTCCAGAAGGATACAAATTGACGTAACATTTCGCAATATTAACGAACATAACAGCTATTCTCCTTACCAAATAATGGATCGCGAATTTTCGTCGGACGGCGCGCATAATAGCGTAGTTGATGTTCCAATCGTAATCACTATTGAATTATCGACCCCGTAATAATACCGGTGGATTGTAGAAACGTAAGGGATAGGGAGCTGGATAAATATCTAAAATATTGATGAAAACGAGAGAGCGTCGGGGGGCGAGTAGCAATTACAAGATCGATATTTCGTGGGTGAAAAAGAGATACCGGCCCTCCTCGGAGCCCGTTATTGGATAGCAATGAAAGGAAAGTCTTGGAAATACGTAAGGGCACTGACACGTCCCGAGGGAGTCGAGGCCAACTCCTTTGGCAAGATTAAACGGCCTGCACCGTGATATACGATGGGCTGCCATATAAGGAGCACAATAATATGAAGTTAAGCTATAATATCGTCTGTGAGTTCAGGCCTGCGTTTTGGGCTCTCTCGGCCGGGCAAGAGACCGGCGAAGAAGACCGCGGAGGTCCCGATTCGTGGAAGTCTCGTACGGCTGCACTAGAAGAGCGCCAGTTCGTTCCTCCCTTCTTCCCAGCCCTTCACTCCTTCGCCCCACCACCGCTCGACCAGACGCCTCCCCATTCCCCTCTTCCTTTTTCGCCGTCCCAGCCCTTTCTGTTTCCTCCCGCAAATATTCTCTTTCAGCGACGCGGGACGTTCCAATGTGTGCTCACGGATAACAATCAATTCGATATCCAAGATTCGTTTCATCGTGATTAACCTGTTCTCTCGATGGCGTTGGGTTAATATGGCGCTGTCAACGAGTATTCCTTTCTGTAGTCGTGGAAAGAGAATTGGAGGGGGTCTGATGTTTATGATGTATGCGTTTCATGGAATATTTAGGTTCATTCGATTTTAATTTCATTTTATATATTAGCCAGTTAACTATGTTTGACGAGTATACACGTCATCTCAAAACTCAAAGTGATACTAATTCCTTCAATCATAAATTAGTTATTTTTTTCAGATAAACATGTAGGTAACTCTTCATCGTTTTGCTTCAGCTTTTCGTTAAAATATATTATAGGTGCCTTGCGTTTGAATAAACGCTTCATTGTTTGACTTTATTATATTTTGTGCGCCCAGTCAGAGACTTTTGAAACTAAATTCCGCAGCTGGCGGGTTAAATTTATTTTATAGAATCAATTTTATTTTATTTTAGCATTAGTTTGTTAGTTGAAGTCATTAACGAAGAATCAAACAGAACGGAGAGACAAATGGAAATTATGGGAATGTGTTACGACTTATGGTTTTATAATGTACGCTTCTGCCCTTATACTAGGGTAATAATATTGACCATGCATTTGTGGTCATGATTTTTTTTATCACTTTATTGTTAATGTTTACTTTTAACATTGGAGAAGAAACAATGCAAAAATATCCATTTTCTTAGGACAAGGTTGTGAGTCATTGTAACCTAAAGTATTCATATTTTTTAAATGCACTGTGTGAAGATAAAAATGAGACGCTAAGGGGGTCGTCAAAGTACGACTTTACCGGGTGAACACTGTATATCCACCACATGGCTGGTTTCGGTCAGTCGTTAAAGGGTTGAAGTATTTTTGGACGTTGTGTCTTAAGGTCCTGACTTTCGAAAGCTTTTAACTCGCTAAGAAATATTGCAGACTGCAGAATAGTTGCTAATAAAAAACAATGTCCACATGATAGAACAGACATTATAAGATTTAATTATACAATTAAATACCTTTTTTTAACCATTATCGAGAATATTCGAAATTTTTTTCAATTTTCATTTCTTCTGAATAGCCTCAAACATTAAAGAGTCATATAATGGGACAAAATACGATTCTTATTGTATTTTACTTTCTTATTTCTCTGACAACTTTCTACACAAATTTTCAAATAATGAATGATAGTATAATAATTATTCTATTAACCTTTCTTTCTAACATTTTAAAATTTTATTTAAAGAAAATTCAGAATATTTAAATTTTAATTGAAAAAAAAATTACTGTAACAACCCGTATACAGACATCATAACACGAACTTTCAATTTAACCGAATACTTGCGATGCACTTGATCCTATCGTTATTTTCTTTATTGGCTATCTTCATCGAGCTAACTAGCCGGTTGGTGCTTCTTCTTCCCCACCGTTCCTCACCGTCTCTTTTCCTTTCTTCCTGGGTTCTCGACTCTTTTCCCTTCGTTCCGTCCCTTTCACTCCCGGTAGCGTGCCCTATCCTACTTCGAATATACCTTGTACCCGATGATCACCGGTCAATGTCGGTCTCTTCGTTCCCTTCCGGTTCTTATCCTGTTTCCCATGAACGTTTCTTCATTGATTTTCCCTAAGGAACATCATAAAAATCACTACACTTTTGATGTTTTACACATTTCTCCGTATCTTATGCACTTGTATGCAGTTCTGCACTCTCAAATTTCCCATAAATGTATAAAAATTCCGAATCGACTCATGAGTTAATTTAGAATGAACAATTCTTAGGCGGATGAGGATCGATTGATCTCTTCGTTTTTTCGAATGTTCCTTCACTGTTTCTTTCCCTTTTTGTACTGATTCATTATTTCTCCAGAATGCACTGCCCCGCGCGTCGGTCGTTGTTTGTTTGACCACGCAACGTTGTATCCACCGGCTGGTTGCATACCTAACTTCGTTGCTGAGCAACGACTCCCCTTTCGAGGATCGAGTCCGCGCCCGATTCGGAATCCTTAGGCGGAAACGTAGACTAGAACTGCGTTTACTTACGCTACGTTTATTCGAATTAATTTTGTCGTGGTATTCGTTTAATTAACGCTAGAATTACCGAGCATTTGATGCGATTTATATATGTACTTCTTATAAAAATGATAAAGGTACGTCCATTTTAATTTCCGATGATATTTATCACATGAAGTAAGCGGAACTATTAATTTTCAAAATAATTTCCAATATTTATAATATCAGTAATTACAAAATAAGTACATTACCAACTAGCAATTCATACTGATTCGAGTCTTTAGAAGCTGACTAATGTATGACCCAGTATTACATTAAATTAAACTATAAAACTACAACCCTACCACCCTGATTTTGTTTACATTCAATCAAAAATACGAAAATACATAGAAAACAATAACGTAATCAATGAAAAACAATAGTATTACAACTTCTTTTCCCTAATTCGCCGATTTAGGCCACTAGGCCTACACGGCGTGAATCTTCATCATCTTCCCACCAAAGGAAATCAACAACATAGATCGGCGCGTATTCTGTCCACCCTAAGGTTATATACCTACGAGCGGTGTCATTAATATCCTTTCCGACGACAGAGGGAAAACCAGCCGTTCGTAACGATTTGCGTGGCCAACCGCGTCGCCGATCTGCACAGTCGTCAAACACCGGGGTGCGACGGAATTGTGCTACGGGCGAACATTTTTCAAGATCCACGGAAAGCTCAATTAGTAACGTAACTGCTACCCTCCGTGAACCTGGCAGAGGCGTTCCGCGGCAAGTTCGATACCCCGTGGCACTTGAAAACACAAATTCACCGCGCGACAAACCCGACAATGGTAACCATTAGTTTAATTCCCCCATCGGATCTCATTGACTCCCTGCGGCGATGAATCGCGAGATCGTGAGATCGCGTTTCCCTCTTTCACGTTGCATCGGCGGAGGCCCGTAGTTTGTCACAGGGCGAGGGACAGAGAGCAAGAGGAGAGCAAGAGGGAGAAAGAAGGAAGAGAGAGAAGGCAACGACTCGAGGAAGGCTCCTCGGGGTTTTTCAAGGAGGCAGCCGGCCCGGTCTCCCCCGATTGGCAGAACACGAGAGAGAACACCGCTAAAGGTGGGCCTTGAGGCCCCTCCTGATCGCTATTGGGGTCCCGCCATGGACAATAGAAGACCGTTAGACGTGCCACGGCACGGGGATAGAGGCTCGACCGGAGCCATGGGAATCCCTGAACCGAGGGTAGACGCGAAGGACCACGACCCAGACCCGACGGTCTCTCGCGGCGTAAGAAGAAACTGGTTTACCTGCCTCCTTCTTTCGTTCTTCCTTTCCGTTCTCGCCTCGCCAAGGATTCCCTCTACACACGATCGGTGAAGATTTTTTTGCCAGGAGAAACTGTACTTCGATTTTGGCCCGATGAATCACGAATTGATTTATACAACGTCTACTTTTTTCACTCTAGGACGGTGGTAAAGCAACACCGGCGGTGACTGGGTCGAATGTGACCCGCAGAAATTTTCTTATACGATAGGGAAATTGTGCTTTCTGGTGTGTTAGGTATTCGATTCTGTTCAATGTGAAATTAGTGTGGTTGTGGCTAAAGGAGTAGTAATTTTTTTATGGAATTTCGAGGTTACGAATTATTTGTCATGTTTTCCTCTTGTAGATTAGTTAATAGATTTATCGGATGAAGGTATTATTGATGAGTGTTGAGAATGAATTTTAAAGCAGTGTTGAATTAAAGTAATGTTTGGAAAGAAAATAAGATGAAATCATGTTAAATATTTGGTAGTGCAGCCCGGAAAGTGTGTGATCCTGTATGAAAAAATAATCGGAAAATATAGAATAAAATTGTTTGATTTAAGGTAAAGCTTTTTATTTATATTTTTATGATATCGAAATCCTCTTTAAATACAATATGTATTTTAGTTTTTTATTTTATGTTTTGTTGAAGAGTCGAATTAAAAGGCAGATCAATTTTCACTAAATAATGAAAACATCCACAATAATGAAACCTCACGGGAAAAATATTTTATAGACTTTCAGTTTATTTCAGATTGATAGCTTAATATCTTTTTCCAGGTCAGCTTCATGATTTATGTATTAAAATGTTGTTTTCATTTTATCCTGTCGAGCATTTTTACTTATTTATATAGTCAAGGCCTTTATTGTTTAAATAAAGTAATGATAATTATGATTATCATTATATGCACATACTCTAACGCGGAAGACATTATGAATTATACAAACTTTGTGTTATGAATGTAATTCGTAAAGTGTATTTTATCGAATTATTTGAAGTGTTCGGTATTCTCAATATTACTGTCGAAAGGAACATGTCGACCGATTTCAGAAATTCCATTGCAAGTGTCTTCGAATCGACTTTCGCCAAACTGTCTGCAACATAATGAAAGATACAAAGGCCGAGGAGCAAGGTCCCACTTCCATATGAGAGGGAAAGAGTAGGATCAAGACAACGGTACAGAGGGAGAAAGGAAAATGCAGGGACAAAGAAGGTTGTTCGAAGGACAATAATCATTCGAAGACCCAAGCATTTCGTGACCATTTTCAGAATATGGAAAATGTACAATCACGAGTTATAAAGTAACGATTGATCAATTATAATCATTGCTATGTGTAATTTCTGCACATAAATTCCGAGTAATATACAAGAACAAAAAGCTACAGATTTTAATTTCAATAAATCATTGATAGTTACAGAAATCAAATAATAACGTATGTATATAATATAATTTTAATCAGGCATTGCGTGACAAAACACCAATTACGTAATCCTAGTAATAAGATTAATTACATAATAATAAATTATCTTCAGTTTTTGGCATTTTCCTTATTACCATTAATCCTGAGCTGTTTATCCAATGTAACTTAATTTATGTGTTGTTTCTTTTATACGAACGTGACCTTGTTAAAAAGATTGAAGATAAGTAACATGTAATGTATGCTACGTGAGTGGTCAAGCTATAACAACAAGTTACAGAATTATTTAACTTGGAATTTATAATGCGAAAATATTACTCTGGAATGCAAATTGTTCGCGGTGTTGTGCTTACATGAAGACTGTTACATATTCATTACATTTTTATATATTGTGGTGTCAGAATTTTGTGATACCTACAAACGTTACTGATAATTTTTACCTATATGTCTATAATTACTAGAAAATGCATAATAATGGTGCAAACAATTCGTGTCTACACAAAGCAACACAAGTTTCTGCGATATTACAAAAAAGATGAAAGGAAACATTCAAAATGAACTGTTTAATACATTATTAACCGGGGAAATTTTGTAGAAAATGACGCGTATGGCCGGTGACTGTTCCTGACAGTAAATATTGAAACACCTAAGTACACATGAGCAAATATAAGCAATTTTTTCATTACATAATACATTTATTTGAAAGTTCATACATATATTACCAAAAAATTCTAATATTTTTTAAGAGTATGATACCGTGATAGCCACAATTAGATTGTATAATACTTAATTAATAACATTTCTGTTAAACGTTACAATTATTATATTCTCATATAAAACATAAGAATTTTCATTTTTGCGATTTGGAGAGCTTTGAAATCAAAGTTTCATTGCCTGAAAATAGATTAATTTATTTATGTAAAGGTATTATTCATTGTTAAGAAATTTTTATTTAATCTTGGAATTCATGTCGCATATATTGTCAATTATTTTTTTACTTAATTTATCTTACTGTGTTGTCAGACTTTAACAGTCATAACAAAAGTTGTTTAACTTTAGAACAACTGTGCATTTAACATGATTAATATGTAATCCTTATAAAATTTGTAACACACGATTTTTTTGGTTTCTTCATATAATTTATTATAATATTCGAGAGCAGCTATCTATTTCTAAAATCATTAAGCATATTTAACACTCTTAAGATATCAATAATTGCGAAATAAGAAAACTGAAATTCATTATTTTGACGGATATGGTTGTTCTAGTGTTAATATTTGCATTCTATGCTTGCAGTTATATACATTTTTACAAACACATTATTCTCTGAAACGAACCGAAAATTACAAACAAACATTTACTTAAAAATGATTATTTGAAATGATTAAACAAAATATTTAAATACAGTATAGGAACACGGGATAACGAATTAATAGCACGGAGCTCGATCGAGGTCGAGATCTCGAGAAACTGCGTCGATGGTTCAAATGCAAACTAATTGAACTGTCAAATGTTTGGAAATGTACGCACAAATGAAGTAGACCGTGCAGCTCGGTTAAATTGCCGAGCTTTTCAATATAAAACAAATTTCGGTCGATGCGTTTGATAAAATGAAAATATTTGATTTATTTAGAACGGAACATATATTTACGTTTAATTCTCGATCAAACGCAAACGCATGAAAATTACTACAGAACATTAAAAAGATGCATTCGTAAGAATACAACGGTTGACAGCGTTTTCATTTTATGCAAAATCTAAAATTTTACCGAGATATTGTACGCTTGTAATTACAAAGTTACGTTGAGAATGCGAAAAGGTTCGACGTGTGTCAACTTGAATACTTGCGATGGAAGTTTAACGTGTCAGACTATAATCATGGGTTTATCTACATTGTGAAGTTAAATAATTAACCCTTGAATTACGTGGACGGAAATTCCTTATGGTTCTTGCGAACAGTCACGCAAGTTCATTTAAATGGCCACAACGATATACTACTGGAAATTACGCTAGTGGACGAAAAAATTGTGTCTCTTAGAGTACATGAATTATGAGCAATTACGTTTTCTTATTTTTACATGTTTAACATTTCTCTTTTTCTGTTACCAATAAGTATTTCACAAACATCTTGCACTATAAAATGCTACATAATGAATATATACCTTTAGATTATTCTGGTCGCTTGAATTTGACCAAACACTACAAAATCTTATAATTTAGTTAATAAAAACCAAATAGAATTTTTATAAAAATTATATTACTTCGCTACAAATTTACAGAGCTCTTGAATTAGCTGTACGAATTATTCTTTTCCCACATGTAACATAAAGCAATTGAGTAAAAATCGATTCGTCAAATATACCTGCAAAATAAATTCAGAAATGAGAATACTTACTAAACAGCTTTCTCACTAGTCCTTGAACATGTATGTATCCCCTAAATCAAACGGAGGGCCAAGAACAGCTGCTATGAAGGGAAATTGAAGTTGTTCACTGAAAAAAATAAAATAATCGCTAATAATAATAATAATTAGCAGTTAAGCTGTCAGCCATAAGCAATGATCCCCGTGTGGTACAATTTTCCTTTATGTACCTAAATGTTCGTGGTACCTTTGTGTAACATTTGGAACGAGAATGTTAATATTCTATTAAATTGTCTCCTTTCTGAACAGCGTTTTTGATAAGCACGTGTAACAAGATTGCACGTGTCCGTAATAAATTCGTTTGCTAATGTGAACGTGCGGTGCATCGTGCAAAACCAATACATCGATTTTCCATGGAATGTCGAAGAGCATGAATATGGCGAGTTCGTTCAAGCAGCGGAACAATTAACTTCACTCGATCGTTGTGAATGAAGACAAAGGTCATTCGAATTTCTGGAGTGTGCAGCGCGTCAGCTGTAAGCCGCGCGCAACCACGCGTGCACGTATTTTCCGGTTCTACCTTTCTTCGTTGCTCGTTCAACCATCTTCAATGTCTCTTGGTTTCATCAACGGGGGACAGACGTCCAACGTCAGGTTGAAAGTTCTTGGTTTCGGGTTTCCCTGTAACACGAGTCCCTCCTACCGCATGTGAGACAAGCCAGTGTTCTAATGAACGACCCGGCCATTATGCTGTTACAATTACGATAATTGGTATCATTTCCTTGTTGTAACCATTCTTATTTTCGTATTATACCAATAACTAGCGAGTTACTGACGCATTTACGACCGCAAATGCTATTCGAACGTGTATGAAAATAAACATGATGGAACTACGTTCTCAAAACTTCCAGGGAAAGGTAGCAGACTTAGAAATTCAAAAAATTATGAAACTTCGTGTGTAAGTAGAATAAGTCAAGACTAATACGTTGCAATTTTTTAATCTATAAAATAAAAATGATCTGAAACTTGATTGTATTACAATATATAATTTACATAAATGTTTCTTTTATATTCTGACCCCATTCACTTTATTGAAAAAAAGAAAATTGTGGATAGTTGGGTTCAAATTAATTATTCTTATTAAAAAAAATTGCTGAAATAAAAATTGTTTAAATTTGTATACCTCCTAGACAGGTCAACACTGAGTATTTGAATTTCTGCGTGCAGCGTCATAATGGTGCACCATCGTTAATACCTATACTCAGTGTAATGAACATACGTTATAACTACATTTTAATGTCAAACAATTTCAATCTCTATAGAATGTTTTATATATTCTGATACATTATTTCGAAATCACACGCGATTCAATGAATTCAGTTTTTTTTCAATATTCGCGTAGAAAATTGTATTCCATAAAATTTGCCTGTCGTCGATAAAGAATAATATCTCTCTAATAGACTTTCGATGTTTTCGCCATGGATTCGGTTTCATACAATCGACGACCACAATAAGAATCGTGGTATCGATATTCCTTTGATAAGTGAAACGGTAAATGGAGCCGATGCACCCGCGCTGGTTTACAAATACGCATCACGGAGGCTCGCGTCGTCACTGTACATGGTGATGTTTCTGCCCGTAAAATGCATCTCATGTTTATATGCATAGTTGCTACTCGAGTTTACCTCTTATACTTATACGTATACGTATTTTTTGCATAGAATCAACTATTTCTTTATCAGGCTCCGTATGACGGGACTGTGATGCCCAACGTACTGCCTGGATGTCTATAACGATAAGAAATTATTCTTCATTTATTTTATTCGCACATCAGTTTCCAAAAAATGTGTTACTAACAAATGTGTTATTGATAAATATAAATTGCACAGTGTTATTTAATATAGAAACTATATAAAAATGATGAAGCTTCAAATGAAATGTACTTTGACAGCAAAATGTTAAAGTATATTGTAAATGTGTTTCTATATTAATTTGCATTTAGTTTCGAAGGAAAAGTTTTTATTTAAATAAGAAGTGACGGAAATGATTGCGGTTATTAATAATACACTCAGTTTTGCGGATATGTTTACTAAAACGAGAATTCGTCGGCAGTCTAATTTAACCGATTCATTTATTTTTAAGTAAATGAAGAACGATATTGGACTTGATTGAAATTTTTTCTGCAATTTGTTTTGCATTATTGACTTTCCCGTGGACGTATAAACCTATGAAAAGTAGAAAAAGGATAATTTTTTTAAACAAAATTTTATGAACTACAAAGGTTCACTGTATTTTGTATTTTTCACGGTACAAAGAAAAATGAATACTGTTTGTATGGAGAAAAAGATACTGCAGGAATTTTTTTTATATTCGAAACAGCTTGAGCTCAGTTCAAATGTACATGCTAGTAAATTTTTACGTTGTCCTGACATAAAAAAAATCTCCTACCTGTACTAGGAAAATAAGGTTAACGTAGACGTAAAGTATATCCGACAGTATTGACACTAGAAAGATCCTTTGACCTGCTACCAAGAAACGTTGGATCAGATTTGTTATTTTAAGAGGAAAATCCTCTTCAGCTTTAGCTCCCTTATCAAGCATCTCTATCTAGGCGTGGATTATCTACTTATACAGAAAGAATCCACAGAATATTTTCGTGTGTGTTCTATGTCTTCTCATAGCATGAATCACTTATTCCAGATTTGTAATGATATTTTGGAAAATATGCAAATGGCTGTTAGGAAAAACTTCTTCATAATAATTATAATATTAATAATTAATTCATTTTTTAATATACTATCCATAAATGTAAAAAGAAATATAATATTCTATTTATTAAACCAAAAATGGTAACAATACTTCGTATATCAGGAAAAATGCATTTTTAAAGAGAAGAGAATAAAAGAATTTTGACGTTATCACTCATCGTTCTTAAATAAATATTTTACAACACTATATGCGGTTGAAATTGTATTTTGTTATATTAAACTCTTCATTTTCGGAAAATAAAATTTGAAAATTTAATAGGATAAATGAACAGTACAGTACATGTAACGGATTATAATAATCTTACTATTTTAGTTCAGGTTATAGTAAAGTTAGCTACAAGCAATTGCGTATATTGTGTTTATCTATGCACAGCTGTAATTAAGTTTGTCGGTATACCTATGTGTACCCAAAACACTATTGTCGACGTCAGACATGTTTGTGGGAGTGTATAATTTTCATGCCCGAGTGCGTGTACGTGTTGACACATGCTACACCGTATGAGATTCAAACAGCGTGTGCTCGGAATATAAGATACTTAACTTTTAATTAATTACATTTGCAAGATATGATCCCAAGGTTACTGTATTTGCCAAAATATATTGGAAAAATGTAAAATACATTCTTCTAAACCGAACATTGCTCTAATAAAATTGTTAAGAAAGTAAAAGGTTAATTATTTTTTATTATGTCTAAGATAATCACAGTTTAAGTAATTTGCATCAAGCAAATCAAGCATCACATATACGGAAATTTCAAAACATTTACTATCTAATGAGTAAAATGTTTTCATTATAATTTTTATAATGAAAACATTTCAAACTTTTACCTAACGATTTATTTTCGAAGTTGCTCTTGTTAGAACTTCTAACCAAAAAATTAGTTAAAACTAAAATTATTACTTATCATCAATAATTCGTTAAACACATAAGAAATTCCATTCTTAGTCTATCTTCAAAATTCTAAACCACAAAAGTTAATAATAAGAAAAATACCGATCCATTTGAACTCAAAGAAATTGAATGGCACTTACATGCGTTACACCATATTTGAAATCTTCGCCACCAGTCTGACACGATATTACAAGGCAAGGGGTTAAATCATTTTGTGGAGCAGTGTGAGTATTTACGATGGGATGTACAGACAATTAACTGCGAAACAGGAATCACTGAAAATAAGTACCCCATTTCAAAGTTACTGGGACTAGTTCCAACCCCCAGAAATAGATGCGTCCTCGTTTGGATAGCCTTCAGGAGCAGGTGAGACGTTGAGATGCGTATTATTCGCGCGTACGTGAAAAGCTGGGCTGCAGAGCCGCGACAGGTCGAGCACTGGTCGTCGCATTGCGGAAATTTCAGGAGCGCATAAATTACGAATGTTAATTCTATCTTCATGTGCAGTATATATACGCTGTAAACAGGCCCCCGTGAGCTGATACGATACTCGTTCAAGGGTGCGCTTACCGCGTGAAATTACACCGACGCATGTGTAACACGCCGAGCAACGAAAACATTCGGAACACTGGCAAGGAAACGTACCGAGCGCGCGCGCGCAGATTTCGATGGAATTTCCATTGAGCATAATTTTTGAAGAGATATTTAAGAGTTACGTATGAACGTGAATTTAACATTTAACTGTTTGCACTCGATTCATTCTTAATATTGTTGGGTGTAAATTTGTTTAGGAAAATGAATCAAAGTAATTTATAGCGGTAGAATTCAACGTTTTATATTTATTTTATTTATCATTACCATTTTAAGATTTCATATTTATAATCTTTTAAAGTATGGTACTTTTCAAAACAATTTCCAACGTTCTATAACAAATTTGTGTTGTCATCTCCAGCATCACATACGAGTTAAAGGGTTAACGCGTTAAGCGCCACGAAAATGTTGAATGTTTTACGTAACACTTATTCCTTTGTAGTAAAGATATTTAGGAACAGTTATTAATTATTTGGCATCACAACCGTCAAACATTTCTGTTCAACATCAGTCATCTTGCATATTGTGATTGTTTTCAGAACCAATATTATATATCTTATATATGTAACATATATTTTATCGGTTATATCTGATATAATATATAATACTATATAATATAGAAACCGATATAGTTCAGAATCGCTAACAGTCATGACTTATTTCGGTTCTTCCCAACTGTTTCAGTCGAAATCGATACATAACAATTCCAAGCAATTATTTTTCGAACCTTTTCAATCCCTGATTAACTTCTACAATAATTTCACATTTCGCTAACCCTAGACTAAGAAAACTTGAGACCACTCGCCTCGTCAAATGCACCAATCCCATTGCGAAGCGTCACCCTGTCACCGGTCATCGGAAATTTTCGACTGCAGGGTAGCAGGAATTTCAGTCGTGGATCTAGCATCGCCTGGTGCGTTTATCGTGCGCGAGGACATCGCGTGTGCTCGTATCATTGTACTCTGTCGTGCGCGGATACGAGTCGGGTATTCCGAGCTAGGCGTTTTGCGGTTGTAGTCCGCTGCAGTTGCCAGGATCCTACAAGTGGTTGACCCTGGCCGCGACAGTTTGCTAGCCCGACTATGGAGGCCTGCGCCAACCGTAAACCCTGTCCCAAAGGCTTCTTCGAGATTCTTCCCTACGGTTCCGTTCCAAACAGGTGTACACCTACCGTAGGCGGCCGTCTATGACGCTACGGGGCAAGCAATTAACCATTCAATTGCTGTTCTTTCTCCTACTTTTTCCGTCTCGGTTTTTCTCTCACCCCCTCTCTCTTTTTTATATAGCGGTGACAGTTATATCCATCGCGAGCCGAAGCTTCTTTATCCTTTCTCTCATCTTTCCCTTCCACCTGCTTTTATTCCGACGCCCATAAAAAGTCGTCGGGTTTCCCTCAGGTCGATAGATTGGGCTAATATCTGTGTCATTGACGCTCGTTGCGGTAGGCAGCCGCGAAGTGTCCTTTCCGCTCTACCCGCAGCCAATTTACGAACAGCTGCTTTTAACTTCTTCAAGGATACTGACATATAAGCGCACGTTTGATTTTAGTTTGACATTTTCGGTAATTCAATTAAGGTTCTTCGCGGTTCGGCTGATGAACGTTTGATGCGATTGTTTCTCGCAATTTTAACATTAGCTTATTTTCAGCGGCGACGCGGCTACTCGCGAGAACATATTCTTCATCAATAAGAAAGTTTCCTTTAAAGGCATTTAATAGGAAAGTCCTCGCTGCAGAAAAATAAGGAAACCGAAATAATACCAGTATTGTAACATTTTGGTTTCTATAAGGATTAAGAAAATACAACCGGAAAATAGCTGTATAACACCGGTATTTTTCATTTGGGTAGAAGTCCCTGTTGTCGCGTTAAAGTCCAACCACAAACATTGCTTTCCTTCTTTGTGTGTTTTCCGGAATTATCTTCTTCCATCTTTATTTTGTTACGTTGGTATTTATTTAACGTTTTGGGTCCCACATATTCAGGACGCTTGGCAATCAAAGTTTTAAATTTAAGACCTGAAGATGGAAGGACCTCGACATACATGTAACAATATACAATTTTAAAGATGGGGGATCTTAATAGTGATATGAGGAGTATAATCTCTATTGTTACATTTTAGACAATTATAAGGGTAGCGGCAGCCTTGTCCTGCTGGGAAGATCAGAATGTACAAAGTAAATTATTACTAAAAATGTAGACCCCTGATTGTTTGGGAAACCCGAAATCGTTTAGAGCGAAGCTACATAAATAAGGTAGGCAAATAATGCGGGCTGCAGGTATATTAACACACATTTCCTGTTGGCCGAACATTTCGTGAGAATATCCATGGGTCCAAAAATGTGAAACAGTTGACACACATGTTATTCTTAATAATAGTAGGTATATAACATTAATACACAGTGATGGACAAAAGTGTTTGTAACAGTAAAAAATATTAATATTAGTCTGTAAATAAATATTACATGAATGTACATTATTTAATACTTACATTGATATTTTATAAATGAAATAATGAGAAAAGAAACTTTATATTTCTGTGTTAATTATTATTTAATTAATTAGATAGAAATTCATAATGTTTCAGATGTGTTAATAAAGGTAATCCTGTTGTAGAATTTTCGTTCTACCTTCGATTTTCGTAAAATTGACAAATATTATAGAATGGCATACGGTTTCTTATAAAAGTTAAAGGAGTTCGAGATTTTTGTAAGTTACTTCTTCAATTTGAAATTCAGTAGGCTTTATGAGAATAAAAGTTTCGGTATTTAAGTACGTATTATACAGACTACCTTTGCTTTTAAGAAATAAAATATTAGTAATGTTTTATAATAATATAATAAAATAAATACTATCCTAGACCTAACTCAAATGATTGATCAGCGGGACATTCAGTAAGGTGGTCCGTGTAACACGTAATATTAAAATGTTCGTCATGAATCTGACATGATATTGTAGGTGAAGAGGTTAACTCTCAGATTTCTCATAACTGTATAAAAATCCGCAGGCTACTCATAAGTAAGGTAAAGGCGCCAGTAATTGACCCGAATCCGCAGGTGACCCTTTTGCAGGAAAACGTGAAAAATACAGTTTTTCAAAGTAACAATCTTTCAGTAAAAGCGCGATGGAAATGCTGCAGTACCTACAACTGCGAAACACTTTTACCTCAATTAGATTCTTTATCATAAAAACTTACGATTTATTTGATTGACGTTGGTTGTATGCTTCCAAACAAAGGAGTCACATATAACTATTTCAAAAGAGTTCTTTTTGTTACTTAACGTAAGAAGTTCAAACAGCATTTTCACGCATAGAGTCTCTGTATTTAATAAAGGAGCAAGCGTCTACTATTATTCGCGCAAAAAATTTGTGGTAACTGGTCGACTACTGGTGCTTTTAACTTACTCGAAAATTTGAATAGTTTCATCCGATCAGTGTGTTCAACAAATTTTCCATGAAGTCATTTCCGCTGTGGCCAGGAAACGGGCCCCCGCAAGAAGGTTCTCGGTAGGAAACCCTTATCGAACGAAAATCCTCGGGACTGAGCGGCGAAAGATACCATCCCATTCTCAGGCAAGGGTGGTCGATTGTTTAGCTTGGAATCTCAAGGGGCGTGGACGGTATTCCGGCTAGTGGTTCGGATAATTTGAACGTGTCCGGAACGGCGCGCGTAGCGTTTCAAAAGGCACGCTCAATGGTACCAAACCAAAGCTGATCGCGCGCTGAATAAATCAAATGCTTCCAGATGCACCGGCCGAGAGATCTGACAGGATTAATCATAAATCATTGCGAAATTTTGGCATGAATGATGATTTATTGTCACCCGAAGAAAAGTGCGAGTCGTTGGTTTCTCGTTAGAGTGATTTTTTTTAAGTACTAACAATTATCTGTCAGCTTGCCAATAATAAGTACGATCGAGTATATAATTTACCTGTCAATTATGGTTTCAACACGGTACGTAACAAAAGTACGTAAGTAAATAGTAAATTTTTTCACGTACAAATAAGTTTTTCTGTAACTTATATAGGATTTATGATAATAAATGTTAATAAATTATCGATTAAATATATAAATATATATAGTTTTACGGATTAAGATACTCGAATCAACTTTATTAGAGCACACTGTAAAGATGACAAAAATAGTTTAACTTTTTATTTTACATTTCATTTCTGTGATACATGCAATGTTATGTTAGCTTTTTTATTTCATACGTTTCTGTTTACTCCGATACATTATATTTATGTACATTGTTTCAGTAATTACAGTAGATAAAAAAAAGTAAAATGCTGTTCATATAAGAATAGAAAATTAAAATAACGAAAAGCGTTCATGATACAAATAATTTGCGACCAATTTAAAACGCTATAGTTAGGCGAACCGTTCTACGTACGTTACTGGGAAAGTATTATCAGTTGCCTTTATTCGGTGACAAATGTATCATCATCTCGTTTTAAACGCATAATGCGTTTGAATGAAATATTTGCGAAATTACAGAATATGAGTAGTTCGAACATAAAATTATGGAAAAAACGTTCGTTATTTAACACCGATTTTGTGTACGAGATAAAGCTGAATGTAATAAAGCTGTTTTACAATTCGCATTTACTTTTACACGGAGGAGCGTGCCTCTGGCGGTTATAATACGATTTAATACATCGTATAATGAATGTAAAACGGCTTCGTTGCATCTGCTTGAACGTAAAAAATGTTTGCAATGAGAATAGAAGAAAAAGAGAAAGGAAGTGCAGCCATAAATTCTGAGTTAAACTCGAGATACATAAATATATTTTATCTCTTATAAAGATGAATTATGAAGGGAAACCCCGTATAAGGAAGCTGAACGAAATGGAAGAAAAAAGATCAATGTATGAAGAAAGGTGCAGAGGCATGCATATTTCTTCATGTAATTAGGAGGTCGGGGTGTAACTGAGGAAATGAAAAAATTTTTTTTCAATGTCTGCTAATCGGCGAAGATACATTAAATCGTTGTTGTGTACCAATGCAACTTTTGACGATTCTTCGTATATTTGTTCTGTGGGAATATGAATTACATTTTATTTATCCATGTGCATCGTGCAGTAAATCATTCGATAACATTGTTGTTGATCTTTACCTATTTATCTCTGTCTGAGAGAGCGTGCTTGAAAAAGGTCTCATCGGAATGTCAACAAGTACAGGGAGCAGTCGCAAGTACCTATATCTGTATAAGAAGGATTAAATATATATTTTTAGAATATATTCCATTCAATTATGCATATGTCAGAATAATTAAATGTTCATATACAATAGACATTAATATGAAATTTAATTAATTCATCGTTATTATTATAAATTACATGTATCGCAGTTTGAATGAAACTTTGATTTCTATAATAGTATACAAACAGAACCGATAATTGATCCAAAGAAATATCGAAATATCACAGAAAAACGAGAAAAATATGTTTATTAACTAAAACATAAAACTTAATGGTACTTTCATCGAATATGTACCATGTAGAATTGTAATCGGTAAAAGAGACTTGTTTTGTCATGCTGATTTTTATAAAATAATGTATTAAAATCAACTCTGTTACGTTCAGCTCGACAGGAACGTTTGATTTATCAATGAAGGGAAGCCGGGTCACTAAAATCGCGGACCGTGTGACATTATTAAAAATACTAGGTGCAGGAATCGCGATGATAGTAAGTCCCAGCATGTCGATACATGTAAGTACATCGTTATGGAAGGCCAAACATGGAAATATCGGTCGAAGAGTAAGCACCGGTAATGACATCATCTCGACGCACGTGCACTAGCTATGGTACACCTGCACCACACTTGGCACCGTGTTTACGCCTCGTCCACCACATATGTATTGCACTTAAAACAATGTTTACGTTGGTCTTGCGGTGTTTTTCGTGTAGGTATGTATTTGTTTGCGCCACGACCACACTAAACAAACGTACCGTGCACACGGGGCAATATTAGAAACATCTTCTTAACTCTTAACGCTAGGACTATCCAATTCATAAAAATGACGAGTTTCAATTTTTTTATTTCGCGATTATAGATATATCAACACTAAAATTACCAGGAGGGTCAAAATGATCCATTCCTGTTCCTTTACTTTGCAATTATTAAAAAGATAACAGATGTTTCTCTGAGAAATGATTAGAGACATTGATTTGTCAATACGCAAACTGAATTATAAATCAATTGAAGTCTCGATAGATGCACTCTTGAAGATTCTATAGAGGAATTTCAAAAATTCAACTTGACTGCTCGGTAGTTCTAGTGCTAAGAGTGTTAAACATCAGAACACATTTAAAAATAAATCGCTCCAGTCGAATACTATAATGAATATATGAAAAAATAGAAAAAATATATTGTTACAATTTTTATAAGAATTACATGTTAATCACAGACGGCCGGTAGGTCTAGTGTTGACAGGTTGACCACCTTGAGGATTTTGAGCGTTATGTGCGATATAATTAATTCATAACAAGTGCGAATGGAATTCGAATTAATTATTAATAATAGTAATAAGGTCTGGATACCTTTAGTCGAAAACGAGTCTAGACTATGGAATTCAAATTTCCAAAGTGCAAAAGTCGGATTCGGTCGGCCAGAAGGGACCGGCGGACCACTGGCAGCCGACTGACATAGCAATAATGGGACTCCAGGGTCGAGGTCTCTTCGGGCCGGAGGCTACAAGCGCCGGACCAATGGGAAGGTCTGGGTACCTTTAGTCGAAAACGAGTCTAGACTATGGAATTCAAATTTCCAAAGTGCAAAAGTCGGATTCGGTCGGCCAGAAGGGACCGGAGGTCCAGGGGTAGCCAACAGACTTAGCAGTGATGAGACTCCAGGGTCGAGGTCCCATCGGGCCGGAGGCTACAACCGCCTGAACAATGGGAAGGTCTGGGTACCTTTAGTCGAAAATGAGTCTAGACTATGGAATTCAAATTTCCAAAGTGCAAAAGTCGGATTCGGTCGGCCAGAAGGGACCGGAGTTCCAGGGGTAGCCAACAGACATAGCAGTGATGGGATTCCAGGGTCGAGGTCTCTTCGGGCCGGAGGCTACAACTGCCTGACCAATGGGAAGGTCTTGGTACCTTTAGTCGAAAACGAGTCTGGGCTATGGAATTCAAATTTCCAAAGTGCAAAAGTCGGATTCGGTCGGCCAGAAGGGACCGGAGGTCCAGGGGTAGCCAACAGACTTAGCAGTGATGAGACTCCAGGGTCGAGGTCCCATCGGGCCGGAGGCTACAACCGCCTGAACAATGGGAAGGTCGGGGTACCTTTAGTCGAAAATGAGTCTAGACTATGGAATTCAAATTTCCAAAGTGCAAAAGTCGGATTCGGACGGCCAGAATGGACCGGAGGACCACTGGTAGCCGACTGACATAGCAATGATGGGACTCCAGGGTCGAGGTCTCTTCGGGCCGGAGGCTACAACTGCCTGACCAATGGGAAGGTCTGGGTACCTTTAGTCGAAAACGAGTCTAGACTATGGAATTCAAATTTCCAAAGTGCAAAAGTCGGATTCGGTCGGCCAGAAGGGACCGGAGGTCCAAGGGTAGCCAACAGACATAGCAGTGATGGGACTCCAGGGTCGAGGTCTCATCGGGACGAAGACTACAATCGGCTGACCAATGGGAAGTTCGAGATACCTTTAGTCGAAAATGAGTCCAGACTATGGAATTCAGATTTCCAAAGTGCAAAAGTCGGATTCGGTCGGCCAGAATGGACCAGAGGGCCACTGGTAGCCGACTGACATAGCAATGATGGGACTCCAGGGTCGAGGTCTCTTCGGGCCGGAGGCTACAACTGCCTGACCAATGGGAAGGTCTGGGTACCTTTAGTCGAAAACGAGTCTAGACTATGGAATTCAAATTTCCAAAGTGCAAAAGTCGGATTCGGTCGGCCAGAAGGGACCGGGGGTCCAGGGGTAGCCGACTGACATAGCAATGATGGGACTCCAGGGTCGAGGTCCCATCGGGCCGGAGGCTACAACCGCCTGAACAATGGGAAGGTCTGGGTACCTTTAGTCGAAAATGAGTCTAGACTATGGAATTCAAATTTCCAAAGTGCAAAAGTCGGATTCGGACGGCCAGAATGGACCGGAGGACCACTGGTAGCCGACTGACATAGCAATGATGGGACTCCAGGGTCGAGGTCTCTTCGGGCCGGAGGCTACAACTGCCTGACCAATGGGAAGGTCTGGGTACCTTTAGTCGAAAACGAGTCTAGACTATGGAATTCAAATTTCCAAAGTGCAAAAGTCGGATTCGGTCGGCCAGAAGGGACCGGAGGTCCAAGGGTAGCCAACAGACATAGCAGTGATGGGACTCCAGGGTCGAGGTCTCATCGGGACGAAGACTACAATCGGCTGACCAATGGGAAGTTCGAGATACCTTTAGTCGAAAATGAGTCCAGACTATGGAATTCAGATTTCCAAAGTGCAAAAGTTGGATTCGGTCGGCCAGAATGGACCGGAGGACCACTGGTAGCCGACTGACATAGCAGTGAAGGGACTCCAGGGTCGAGGTCCCATCGGGCCGGAGGCTACAACCGCCTGACCAATGGGAAGGTCTGGGTACCTTTAGTCGAAAACGAGTCTAGACTATGGAATTCAAATTTCCAAAGTGCAAAAGTCGGATTCGGTCGGCCAGAATGGACCAGAGGGCCACTGGTAGCCGACTGACATAGCAATGATGGGACTCCAGGGTCGAGGTCTCTTCGGGCCGGAGGCTACAACTGCCTGACCAATGGGAAGGTCTGGGTACCTTTAGTCGAAAACGAGTCTAGACTATGGAATTCAAATTTCCAAAGTGCAAAAGTCGGATTCGGTCGGCCAGAAGGGACCGGAGGTCCAAGGGTAGCCAACAGACATAGCAGTGATGGGACTCCAGGGTCGAGGTCTCATCGGGACGAAGACTACAATCGGCTGACCAATGGGAAGTTCGAGATACCTTTAGTCGAAAATGAGTCCAGACTATGGAATTCAGATTTCCAAAGTGCAAAAGTTGGATTCGGTCGGCCAGAATGGACCGGAGGACCACTGGTAGCCGACTGACATAGCAGTGAAGGGACTCCAGGGTCGAGGTCCCATCGGGCCGGAGGCTACAACCGCCTGACCAATGGGAAGGTCTGGGTACCTTTAGTCGAAAACGAGTCTAGACTATGGAATTCAAATTTCCAAAGTGCAAAAGTCGGATTCGGTCGGCCAGAATGGACCAGAGGACCACTGGTAGCCGACTGACATAGCAATGATGGGACTCCAGGGTCGAGGTCTCTTCGGGCCGGAGGCTACAACTGCCTGACCAATGGGAAGGTCTGGGTACCTTTAGTCGAAAACGAGTCTAGACTATGGAATTCAAATTTCCAAAGTGCAAAAGTCGGATTCGGTCGGCCAGAAGGGACCGGGGGTCCAGGGGTAGCCGACTGACATAGCAATGATGGGACTCCAGGGTCGAGGTCCCATCGGGCCGGAGGCTACAACCGCCTGAACAATGGGAAGGTCTGGGTACCTTTAGTCGAAAATGAGTCTAGACTATGGAATTCAAATTTCCAAAGTGCAAAAGTCGGATTCGGACGGCCAGAATGGACCGGAGGACCACTGGTAGCCGACTGACATAGCAATGATGGGACTCCAGGGTCGAGGTCTCTTCGGGCCGGAGGCTACAACTGCCTGACCAATGGGAAGGTCTGGGTACCTTTAGTCGAAAACGAGTCTAGACTATGGAATTCAAATTTCCAAAGTGCAAAAGTCGGATTCGGTCGGCCAGAAGGGACCGGAGGTCCAAGGGTAGCCAACAGACATAGCAGTGATGGGACTCCAGGGTCGAGGTCTCATCGGGACGAAGACTACAATCGGCTGACCAATGGGAAGTTCGAGATACCTTTAGTCGAAAATGAGTCCAGACTATGGAATTCAGATTTCCAAAGGGCAAAAGTCGGATTCGGTCGGCCAGAATGGACCAGAGGGCCACTGGTAGCCGACTGACATAGCAATGATGGGACTCCAGGGTCGAGGTCTCTTCGGGCCGGAGGCTACAACTGCCTGACCAATGGGAAGGTCTGGGTACCTTTAGTCGAAAACGAGTCTAGACTATGGAATTCAAATTTCCAAAGTGCAAAAGTCGGATTCGGTCGGCCAGAAGGGACCGGAGGACCTGGGGTAGCTAACTGACTTAGCAGCGATGGGACTCCAGGGTCGAGGTCTCATCGGGACGAAGACTACAATCGGCTGACCAATGGGAAGTTCGAGATACCTTTAGTCGAAAATGAGTCCAGACTATGGAATTCAGATTTCCAAAGTGCAAAAGTTGGATTCGGTCGGCCAGAAGGGACCGGAGAACCAGGGGTAGCTAACTGACTTAGCAGCGATGGGACTCCAGGGTCGAGGTATCATCGGGACGAAGACTACAATCGGCTGACCAATGGGAAGTTCGGGATACCTTTAGTCGAAAATGAGTCCAGACTATGGAATTCAGATTTCCAAAGTGCAAAAGTTGGATTCGGTCGGCCAGAAGGGACCGGAGGACCTGGGGTAGCTAACTGACTTAGCAGCGATGGGACTCCAGGGTCGAGGTCTCATCGGGACGAAGACTACAATCGGCTGACCAATGGGAAGTTCGAGATACCTTTAGTCGAAAATGAGTCCAGACTATGGAATTCAGATTTCCAAAGTGCAAAAGTTGGATTCGGTCGGCCAGAATGGACCGGAGGACCACTGGTAGCCGACTGACATAGCAGTGAAGGGACTCCAGGGTCGAGGTCCCATCGGGCCGGAGGCTACAACCGCCTGACCAATGGGAAGGTCTGGGTACCTTTAGTCGAAAACGAGTCTAGACTATGGAATTCAAATTTCCAAAGTGCAAAAGTCGGATTCGGTCGGCCAGAATGGACCAGAGGACCACTGGTAGCCGACTGACATAGCAATGATGGGACTCCAGGGTCGAGGTCTCTTCGGGCCGGAGGCTACAACTGCCTGACCAATGGGAAGGTCTGGGTACCTTTAGTCGAAAACGAGTCTAGACTATGGAATTCAAATTTCCAAAGTGCAAAAGTCGGATTCGGTCGGCCAGAAGGGACCGGGGGTCCAGGGGTAGCCGACTGACATAGCAATGATGGGACTCCAGGGTCGAGGTCCCATCGGGCCGGAGGCTACAACCGCCTGAACAATGGGAAGGTCTGGGTACCTTTAGTCGAAAATGAGTCTAGACTATGGAATTCAAATTTCCAAAGTGCAAAAGTCGGATTCGGACGGCCAGAATGGACCGGAGGACCACTGGTAGCCGACTGACATAGCAATGATGGGACTCCAGGGTCGAGGTCTCTTCGGGCCGGAGGCTACAACTGCCTGACCAATGGGAAGGTCTGGGTACCTTTAGTCGAAAACGAGTCTAGACTATGGAATTCAAATTTCCAAAGTGCAAAAGTCGGATTCGGTCGGCCAGAAGGGACCGGAGGTCCAAGGGTAGCCAACAGACATAGCAGTGATGGGACTCCAGGGTCGAGGTCCTTTCGGGCCGGAGGCTACAACCGCCTGACCAATGGGAAGGTCTGGGTACCTTTAGTCGAAAACGAGTCTAGGCTATGGAATTCAAATTTCCAAAGTGCAAAAGTTGGTTTGGGTTGGCCAGAATGGACCGGAGGTCCAGGGGTAGCCAACAGACATAGCAGTGATGGGACTCCAGGGTCGAGGTCCTTTCGGGCCGGAGGCTACAACTGCCTGACCAATGGGAAGGTCTGGGTACCTTTAGTCGAAAACGAGTCCAGACTATGGAATTCAGATTTCCAAAGTGCAAAAGTTGGATTCAGTCGGCCAGAAGGGACCGGAGAACCAGGGGTAGCTAACTGACTTAGCAGCGATGGGACTCCAGGGTCGAGGTCTCATCGGGACGAAGACTACAATCGGCTGACCAATGGGAAGTTCGAGATACCTTTAGTCGAAAATGAGTCCAGACTATGGAATTCAGATTTCCAAAGTGCAAAAGTTGGATTCGGTCGGCCAGAATGGACCGGAGGACCACTGGTAGCCGACTGACATAGCAATGATGGGACTCCAGGGTCGAGGTCTCTTCGGGCCGGAGGCTACAACTGCCTGACCAATGGGAAGGTCTGGGTACCTTTAGTCGAAAACGAGTCTAGACTATGGAATTCAAATTTCCAAAGTGCAAAAGTCGGATTCGGTCGGCCAGAAGGGACCGGAGGTCCAAGGGTAGCCAACAGACATAGCAGTGATGGGACTCCAGGGTCGAGGTCTCATCGGGACGAAGACTACAATCGGCTGACCAATGGGAAGTTCGAGATACCTTTAGTCGAAAATGAGTCCAGACTATGGAATTCAGATTTCCAAAGTGCAAAAGTCGGATTCGGTCGGCCAGAATGGACCAGAGGGCCACTGGTAGCCGACTGACATAGCAATGATGGGACTCCAGGGTCGAGGTCTCTTCGGGCCGGAGGCTACAACTGCCTGACCAATGGGAAGGTCTGGGTACCTTTAGTCGAAAACGAGTCTAGACTATGGAATTCAAATTTCCAAAGTGCAAAAGTCGGATTCGGTCGGCCAGAAGGGACCGGGGGTCCAGGGGTAGCCGACTGACATAGCAATGATGGGACTCCAGGGTCGAGGTCCCATCGGGCCGGAGGCTACAACCGCCTGAACAATGGGAAGGTCTGGGTACCTTTAGTCGAAAATGAGTCTGGACTATGGAATTCAAATTTCCAAAGTGCAAAAGTCGGATTCGGACGGCCAGAATGGACCGGAGGACCACTGGTAGCCGACTGACATAGCAATGATGGGACTCCAGGGTCGAGGTCTCTTCGGGCCGGAGGCTACAACTGCCTGACCAATGGGAAGGTCTGGGTACCTTTAGTCGAAAACGAGTCTAGACTATGGAATTCAAATTTCCAAAGTGCAAAAGTCGGATTCGGTCGGCCAGAAGGGACCGGAGGTCCAAGGGTAGCCAACAGACATAGCAGTGATGGGACTCCAGGGTCGAGGTCTCATCGGGACGAAGACTACAATCGGCTGACCAATGGGAAGTTCGAGATACCTTTAGTCGAAAATGAGTCCAGACTATGGAATTCAGATTTCCAAAGTGCAAAAGTTGGATTCGGTCGGCCAGAATGGACCGGAGGACCACTGGTAGCCGACTGACATAGCAGTGAAGGGACTCCAGGGTCGAGGTCCCATCGGGCCGGAGGCTACAACCGCCTGACCAATGGGAAGGTCTGGGTACCTTTAGTCGAAAACGAGTCTAGACTATGGAATTCAAATTTCCAAAGTGCAAAAGTCGGATTCGGTCGGCCAGAATGGACCAGAGGGCCACTGGTAGCCGACTGACATAGCAATGATGGGACTCCAGGGTCGAGGTCTCTTCGGGCCGGAGGCTACAACTGCCTGACCAATGGGAAGGTCTGGGTACCTTTAGTCGAAAACGAGTCTAGACTATGGAATTCAAATTTCCAAAGTGCAAAAGTCGGATTCGGTCGGCCAGAAGGGACCGGAGGTCCAAGGGTAGCCAACAGACATAGCAGTGATGGGACTCCAGGGTCGAGGTCTCATCGGGACGAAGACTACAATCGGCTGACCAATGGGAAGTTCGAGATACCTTTAGTCGAAAATGAGTCCAGACTATGGAATTCAGATTTCCAAAGTGCAAAAGTTGGATTCGGTCGGCCAGAATGGACCGGAGGACCACTGGTAGCCGACTGACATAGCAGTGAAGGGACTCCAGGGTCGAGGTCCCATCGGGCCGGAGGCTACAACCGCCTGACCAATGGGAAGGTCTGGGTACCTTTAGTCGAAAACGAGTCTAGACTATGGAATTCAAATTTCCAAAGTGCAAAAGTCGGATTCGGTCGGCCAGAATGGACCAGAGGGCCACTGGTAGCCGACTGACATAGCAATGATGGGACTCCAGGGTCGAGGTCTCTTCGGGCCGGAGGCTACAACTGCCTGACCAATGGGAAGGTCTGGGTACCTTTAGTCGAAAACGAGTCTAGACTATGGAATTCAAATTTCCAAAGTGCAAAAGTCGGATTCGGTCGGCCAGAAGGGACCGGGGGTCCAGGGGTAGCCGACTGACATAGCAATGATGGGACTCCAGGGTCGAGGTCCCATCGGGCCGGAGGCTACAACCGCCTGAACAATGGGAAGGTCTGGGTACCTTTAGTCGAAAATGAGTCTAGACTATGGAATTCAAATTTCCAAAGTGCAAAAGTCGGATTCGGACGGCCAGAATGGACCGGAGGACCACTGATAGCCGACTGACATAGCAATGATGGGACTCCAGGGTCGAGGTCTCTTCGGGCCGGAGGCTACAACTGCCAGACCAATGGGAAGGTCTGGGTACCTTTAGTCGAAAACGAGTCTAGACTATGGAATTCAAATTTCCAAAGTGCAAAAGTCGGATTCGGTCGGCCAGAAGGGACCGGAGGTCCAAGGGTAGCCAACAGACATAGCAGTGATGGGACTCCAGGGTCGAGGTCCTTTCGGGCCGGAGGCTACAACCGCCTGACCAATGGGAAGGTCTGGGTACCTTTAGTCGAAAACGAGTCTAGGCTATGGAATTCAAATTTCCAAAGTGCAAAAGTTGGTTTGGGTTGGCCAGAATGGACCGGAGGTCCAGGGGTAGCCAACAGACATAGCAGTGATGGGACTCCAGGGTCGAGGTCCTTTCGGGCCGGAGGCTACAACTGCCTGACCAATGGGAAGGTCTGGGTACCTTTAGTCGAAAACGAGTCCAGACTATGGAATTCAGATTTCCAAAGTGCAAAAGTTGGATTCAGTCGGCCAGAAGGGACCGGAGAACCAGGGGTAGCTAACTGACTTAGCAGCGATGGGACTCCAGGGTCGAGGTCTCATCGGGACGAAGACTACAATCGGCTGACCAATGGGAAGTTCGAGATACCTTTAGTCGAAAATGAGTCCAGACTATGGAATTCAGATTTCCAAAGTGCAAAAGTTGGATTCGGTCGGCCAGAATGGACCGGAGGACCACTGGTAGCCGACTGACATAGCAGTGATGGGACTCCAGGGTCGAGGTCCCATCGGGCCGGAGGCTACAACCGCCTGACCAATGGGAAGGTCTGGGTACCTTTAGTCGAAAACGAGTCTAGACTATGGAATTCAAATTTCCAAAGTGCAAAAGTCGGATTCGGTCGGCCAGAAGGGACCGGAGGACCACTGGTAGCCGACTGACATAGCAGTGATGGGACTCCAGGGTCGAGGTCCCATCGGGCCGGAGGCTACAACCGCCTGACCAATGGGAAGGTCTGGGTACCTTTAGTCGAAAACGAGTCTAGACTATGGAATTCAAATTTCCAAAGTGCAAAAGTCGGATTCGGTCGGCCAGAAGGGACCGGAGGTCCAAGGGTAGCCAACAGACATAGCAGTGATGGGACTCCAGGGTCGAGGTCCTTTCGGGCCGGAGGCTACAACCGCCTGACCAATGGGAAGGTCTGGGTACCTTTAGTCGAAAACGAGTCTAGGCTATGGAATTCAAATTTCCAAAGTGCAAAAGTTGGTTTGGGTTGGCCAGAATGGACCGGAGGTCCAGGGGTAGCCAACAGACATAGCAGTGATGGGACTCCAGGGTCGAGGTCCTTTCGGGCCGGAGGCTACAACTGCCTGACCAATGGGAAGGTCTGGGTACCTTTAGTCGAAAACGAGTCCAGACTATGGAATTCAGATTTCCAAAGTGCAAAAGTTGGATTCAGTCGGCCAGAAGGGACCGGAGAACCAGGGGTAGCTAACTGACTTAGCAGCGATGGGACTCCAGGGTCGAGGTCTCATCGGGACGAAGACTACAATCGGCTGACCAATGGGAAGTTCGAGATACCTTTAGTCGAAAATGAGTCCAGACTATGGAATTCAGATTTCCAAAGTGCAAAAGTTGGATTCGGTCGGCCAGAATGGACCGGAGGACCACTGGTAGCCGACTGACATAGCAGTGATGGGACTCCAGGGTCGAGGTCCCATCGGGCCGGAGGCTACAACCGCCTGACCAATGGGAAGGTCTGGGTACCTTTAGTCGAAAACGAGTCTAGACTATGGAATTCAAATTTCCAAAGTGCAAAAGTCGGATTCGGTCGGCCAGAAGGGACCGGAGGACCACTGGTAGCCGACTGACATAGCAGTGATGGGACTCCAGGGTCGAGGTCCCATCGGGCCGGAGGCTACAACCGCCTGACCAATGGGAAGGTCTGGGTACCTTTAGTCGAAAACGAGTCTAGACTATGGAATTCAAATTTCCAAAGTGCAAAAGTCGGATTCGGTCGGCCAGAAGGGACCGGAGGTCCAAGGGTAGCCAACAGACATAGCAGTGATGGGACTCCAGGGTCGAGGTCCTTTCGGGCCGGAGGCTACAACCGCCTGACCAATGGGAAGGTCTGGGTACCTTTAGTCGAAAACGAGTCTAGGCTATGGAATTCAAATTTCCAAAGTGCAAAAGTTGGTTTGGGTTGGCCAGAATGGACCGGAGGTCCAGGGGTAGCCAACAGACATAGCAGTGATGGGACTCCAGGGTCGAGGTCCTTTCGGGCCGGAGGCTACAACTGCCTGACCAATGGGAAGGTCTGGGTACCTTTAGTCGAAAACGAGTCCAGACTATGGAATTCAGATTTCCAAAGTGCAAAAGTTGGATTCAGTCGGCCAGAAGGGACCGGAGAACCAGGGGCAGCTAACTGACTTAGCAGCGATGGGACTCCAGGGTCGAGGTCTCATCGGGACGAAGACTACAATCGGCTGACCAATGGGAAGTTCGAGATACCTTTAGTCGAAAATGAGTCCAGACTATGGAATTCAGATTTCCAAAGTGCAAAAGTTGGATTCGGTCGGCCAGAATGGACCGGAGGACCACTGGTAGCCGACTGACATAGCAATGATGGGACTCCAGGGTCGAGGTCTCTTCGGGCCGGAGGCTACAACTGCCTGACCAATGGGAAGGTCTGGGTACCTTTAGTCGAAAACGAGTCTAGACTATGGAATTCAAATTTCCAAAGTGCAAAAGTCGGATTCGGTCGGCCAGAAGGGACCGGAGGTCCAAGGGTAGCCAACAGACATAGCAGTGATGGGACTCCAGGGTCGAGGTCTCATCGGGACGAAGACTACAATCGGCTGACCAATGGGAAGTTCGAGATACCTTTAGTCGAAAATGAGTCCAGACTATGGAATTCAGATTTCCAAAGTGCAAAAGTCGGATTCGGTCGGCCAGAATGGACCAGAGGGCCACTGGTAGCCGACTGACATAGCAATGATGGGACTCCAGGGTCGAGGTCTCTTCGGGCCGGAGGCTACAACTGCCTGACCAATGGGAAGGTCTGGGTACCTTTAGTCGAAAACGAGTCTAGACTATGGAATTCAAATTTCCAAAGTGCAAAAGTCGGATTCGGTCGGCCAGAAGGGACCGGAGGTCCAAGGGTAGCCAACAGACATAGCAGTGATGGGACTCCAGGGTCGAGGTCTCATCGGGACGAAGACTACAATCGGCTGACCAATGGGAAGTTCGAGATACCTTTAGTCGAAAATGAGTCCAGACTATGGAATTCAGATTTCCAAAGTGCAAAAGTTGGATTCGGTCGGCCAGAATGGACCGGAGGACCACTGGTAGCCGACTGACATAGCAGTGAAGGGACTCCAGGGTCGAGGTCCCATCGGGCCGGAGGCTACAACCGCCTGACCAATGGGAAGGTCTGGGTACCTTTAGTCGAAAACGAGTCTAGACTATGGAATTCAAATTTCCAAAGTGCAAAAGTCGGATTCGGTCGGCCAGAATGGACCAGAGGGCCACTGGTAGCCGACTGACATAGCAATGATGGGACTCCAGGGTCGAGGTCTCTTCGGGCCGGAGGCTACAACTGCCTGACCAATGGGAAGGTCTGGGTACCTTTAGTCGAAAACGAGTCTAGACTATGGAATTCAAATTTCCAAAGTGCAAAAGTCGGATTCGGTCGGCCAGAAGGGACCGGAGGTCCAAGGGTAGCCAACAGACATAGCAGTGATGGGACTCCAGGGTCGAGGTCTCATCGGGACGAAGACTACAATCGGCTGACCAATGGGAAGTTCGAGATACCTTTAGTCGAAAATGAGTCCAGACTATGGAATTCAGATTTCCAAAGTGCAAAAGTTGGATTCGGTCGGCCAGAATGGACCGGAGGACCACTGGTAGCCGACTGACATAGCAGTGAAGGGACTCCAGGGTCGAGGTCCCATCGGGCCGGAGGCTACAACCGCCTGACCAATGGGAAGGTCTGGGTACCTTTAGTCGAAAACGAGTCTAGACTATGGAATTCAAATTTCCAAAGTGCAAAAGTCGGATTCGGTCGGCCAGAATGGACCAGAGGGCCACTGGTAGCCGACTGACATAGCAATGATGGGACTCCAGGGTCGAGGTCTCTTCGGGCCGGAGGCTACAACTGCCTGACCAATGGGAAGGTCTGGGTACCTTTAGTCGAAAACGAGTCTAGACTATGGAATTCAAATTTCCAAAGTGCAAAAGTCGGATTCGGTCGGCCAGAAGGGACCGGGGGTCCAGGGGTAGCCGACTGACATAGCAATGATGGGACTCCAGGGTCGAGGTCCCATCGGGCCGGAGGCTACAACCGCCTGAACAATGGGAAGGTCTGGGTACCTTTAGTCGAAAATGAGTCTAGACTATGGAATTCAAATTTCCAAAGTGCAAAAGTCGGATTCGGACGGCCAGAATGGACCGGAGGACCACTGATAGCCGACTGACATAGCAATGATGGGACTCCAGGGTCGAGGTCTCTTCGGGCCGGAGGCTACAACTGCCAGACCAATGGGAAGGTCTGGGTACCTTTAGTCGAAAACGAGTCTAGACTATGGAATTCAAATTTCCAAAGTGCAAAAGTCGGATTCGGTCGGCCAGAAGGGACCGGAGGTCCAAGGGTAGCCAACAGACATAGCAGTGATGGGACTCCAGGGTCGAGGTCCTTTCGGGCCGGAGGCTACAACCGCCTGACCAATGGGAAGGTCTGGGTACCTTTAGTCGAAAACGAGTCTAGGCTATGGAATTCAAATTTCCAAAGTGCAAAAGTTGGTTTGGGTTGGCCAGAATGGACCGGAGGTCCAGGGGTAGCCAACAGACATAGCAGTGATGGGACTCCAGGGTCGAGGTCCTTTCGGGCCGGAGGCTACAACTGCCTGACCAATGGGAAGGTCTGGGTACCTTTAGTCGAAAACGAGTCCAGACTATGGAATTCAGATTTCCAAAGTGCAAAAGTTGGATTCAGTCGGCCAGAAGGGACCGGAGAACCAGGGGTAGCTAACTGACTTAGCAGCGATGGGACTCCAGGGTCGAGGTCTCATCGGGACGAAGACTACAATCGGCTGACCAATGGGAAGTTCGAGATACCTTTAGTCGAAAATGAGTCCAGACTATGGAATTCAGATTTCCAAAGTGCAAAAGTTGGATTCGGTCGGCCAGAATGGACCGGAGGACCACTGGTAGCCGACTGACATAGCAGTGATGGGACTCCAGGGTCGAGGTCCCATCGGGCCGGAGGCTACAACCGCCTGACCAATGGGAAGGTCTGGGTACCTTTAGTCGAAAACGAGTCTAGACTATGGAATTCAAATTTCCAAAGTGCAAAAGTCGGATTCGGTCGGCCAGAAGGGACCGGAGGACCACTGGTAGCCGACTGACATAGCAGTGATGGGACTCCAGGGTCGAGGTCCCATCGGGCCGGAGGCTACAACCGCCTGACCAATGGGAAGGTCTGGGTACCTTTAGTCGAAAACGAGTCTAGACTATGGAATTCAAATTTCCAAAGTGCAAAAGTCGGATTCGGTCGGCCAGAAGGGACCGGAGGTCCAAGGGTAGCCAACAGACATAGCAGTGATGGGACTCCAGGGTCGAGGTCCTTTCGGGCCGGAGGCTACAACCGCCTGACCAATGGGAAGGTCTGGGTACCTTTAGTCGAAAACGAGTCTAGGCTATGGAATTCAAATTTCCAAAGTGCAAAAGTTGGTTTGGGTTGGCCAGAATGGACCGGAGGTCCAGGGGTAGCCAACAGACATAGCAGTGATGGGACTCCAGGGTCGAGGTCCTTTCGGGCCGGAGGCTACAACTGCCTGACCAATGGGAAGGTCTGGGTACCTTTAGTCGAAAACGAGTCCAGACTATGGAATTCAGATTTCCAAAGTGCAAAAGTTGGATTCAGTCGGCCAGAAGGGACCGGAGAACCAGGGGTAGCTAACTGACTTAGCAGCGATGGGACTCCAGGGTCGAGGTCTCATCGGGACGAAGACTACAATCGGCTGACCAATGGGAAGTTCGAGATACCTTTAGTCGAAAATGAGTCCAGACTATGGAATTCAGATTTCCAAAGTGCAAAAGTTGGATTCGGTCGGCCAGAATGGACCGGAGGACCACTGGTAGCCGACTGACATAGCAGTGATGGGACTCCAGGGTCGAGGTCCCATCGGGCCGGAGGCTACAACCGCCTGACCAATGGGAAGGTCTGGGTACCTTTAGTCGAAAACGAGTCTAGACTATGGAATTCAAATTTCCAAAGTGCAAAAGTCGGATTCGGTCGGCCAGAAGGGACCGGAGGACCACTGGTAGCCGACTGACATAGCAGTGATGGGACTCCAGGGTCGAGGTCCCATCGGGCCGGAGGCTACAACCGCCTGACCAATGGGAAGGTCTGGGTACCTTTAGTCGAAAACGAGTCTAGACTATGGAATTCAAATTTCCAAAGTGCAAAAGTCGGATTCGGTCGGCCAGAAGGGACCGGAGGTCCAAGGGTAGCCAACAGACATAGCAGTGATGGGACTCCAGGGTCGAGGTCCTTTCGGGCCGGAGGCTACAACCGCCTGACCAATGGGAAGGTCTGGGTACCTTTAGTCGAAAACGAGTCTAGGCTATGGAATTCAAATTTCCAAAGTGCAAAAGTTGGTTTGGGTTGGCCAGAATGGACCGGAGGTCCAGGGGTAGCCAACAGACATAGCAGTGATGGGACTCCAGGGTCGAGGTCCTTTCGGGCCGGAGGCTACAACTGCCTGACCAATGGGAAGGTCTGGGTACCTTTAGTCGAAAACGAGTCCAGACTATGGAATTCAGATTTCCAAAGTGCAAAAGTTGGATTCAGTCGGCCAGAAGGGACCGGAGAACCAGGGGCAGCTAACTGACTTAGCAGCGATGGGACTCCAGGGTCGAGGTCTCATCGGGACGAAGACTACAATCGGCTGACCAATGGGAAGTTCGAGATACCTTTAGTCGAAAATGAGTCCAGACTATGGAATTCAGATTTCCAAAGTGCAAAAGTTGGATTCGGTCGGCCAGAAGGGACCGGAGAACCAGGGGTAGCTAACTGACTTAGCAGCGATGGGACTCCAGGGTCGAGGTCTCATCGGGACGAAGACTACAATCGGCTGACCAATGGGAAGTTCGGGATACCTTTAGTCGAAAATGAGTCCAGACTATGGAATTCAGATTTCCAAAGTGCAAAAGTTGGATTCGGTCGGCCAGAAGGGACCGGAGAACCTGGGGTAGCCAACAGACTTAGCAGTGATGGGACTTCAGGGTCAAGGTCTCTTCGGGCCGAAGGCTACAACCGAATGACCAACTGGACGGTCTGAGTACCTTTAGTCGAAAATGAATCAGTGCTCGCTCGTGCACTTTCTCCGACTTTTAAATATATATGTCTATTGAACAAAAATATATGCATACACGTGTGCTTGTGTATTTTTATGCAATAGTCATTTTTACATAAACTATATTTCTATATACATTAATATTGTAATGTTTGTTATTAACTTGACTGGTATTATGAGGCATCCCGTTATATAGATCGTAGAAGAAATTTTTAATATCTTTCTGAGGATCTTCCAGAAGAAAGCTTCACTGTAGTAACAGCTTTATCGTTGTATGAATAATACAATGAGTAAAAAGGCACTCTTGTAGAACGATAGTTTTTGAAATGTAAAAAACTATTTGTGTGCTTCTATAATATAAATTTTAGAGTTTTTGACTTAAGAGCTGATGGACAGTTTCTTGTACGGAGTGTTACATATTGCAGAACAGTTTAATACTAATCATCTGTAAAGATCTTAGGAATTCAAGGTTTTAAAATTTCTAGATCTTAAGATTTCAAGAGTTCAAGAGTTCAAGAGTTCAAGAGTTTAAAAGTTCAAGAGTTGAAAATTTCAAAATTTCTAGAGTATCATTATATATTACAGACACAGAAAAAATATATACAGTTTATATACTGGCAACTAATTGCAAAATTATAATTAATAAATATAATAATTTAATATCAAGGTAATAATAAGTATTAAGGTGAACTTAAAAGAATATATTACAGATAACTTAATTTCCAACTTAAATTGACATGCTGATGTAAATTTGTTTCAAAATTTATCAACTCTGTAATATGAAATTTAATACCATAAATTTTAACGAATAATTTGTATGATAAATGGGCTTGGAACTCGGCGCTCAGTGATGGATGCCGTGAAAATTGATCACACCGTATCCAGAGGACCAGCATGTACGTATAGTCTCATTCGTAAACAAAATGAAAGATTGAAAATGGGAATTGTCTGCATAGATTTACTTCATTCATATACACGCTAACAATAAATCACTGGTGATGTGTAATCAATTTTGGAGGAATTATCTTTTACATGTGAATACTTCCGCGAATTCTATTACAATTTCTATAGACTAATTGACGGAAATATGAATTATGTAGAAACTTACGATTTTAATAAATATTTTTGGTACAAACAAAAGAATATTAAATTTGTATTAATACTTTTGAAAACTTCTTTCATGCTGGAATTTATTCAGCGACATTTGCTACAAACGTCCAAATGTTCCCGTTCTGTAGAGGAGTCTGTTCTGCAAAATATATGAAAGGTTCGCATGTGTCGTTTCGTGCTTCATTTATTTTTCAAATATTTAAATATAAATTTACATTTTCTGCGAGGTATACGCAGCATATTCATATAGTCACACATTTCTTCATGTAAATCGTTTCATCAGTTCAGAGTATTTCGTCATTGGTAGACGAACCTGGAAGGATATAATTCCATACGAAAATACAAGTTGAAAACGCAGAATGAAATTTTCCAGCTTCAATTTTTTCGAAAAGAAGCTTCAATGAAAATATTTTACTTCCGACTTATTTTTCCATGAAATATAACTCTTCTCATTTATATCGTCAGAACAGAATTGTTGCGGAATACCTTCTTTAATATGAAATTATTATATTTATTCAATAAAATATAATTTCATATATGACACAAAATTGTTGATTTTGTATGGAACTCTTTAAAAAAACTGATTGTATCGGGAAAGAAAATATTCTTCTTATAATCCGAACCGAATTACCAAATCGATAGTGTCTATAAAATATTGAGTACTATTAAGTGAGTAAACCTAGTTTCGGTGTCTGCCCTAAATAAGTTTAGCCCGACAGAATCCATCAATATGTAATTTTCCGTTACACGAAAGTCACAGCAACCAATCTTACGTTTTACGTCTTTCGAAAAATGTCTTATGAATAACGTACTTGCATTAGCCGAGTTGGCAGATCATCGTAATCCTCCAGAAAATTGGTTGCATGTTCAATAGAAAGGAAAAATCTTCATTTAATCAATATATAAGATGTTTCTAAGAATATTAAGCATATTTATAATTATATAAATATACGGAGTATATATTTCTCATTCTTGAAGGACTATAAATGTAAATTTCATTGTAATAATTATCAATTATCAAAGGGTATACATTTTAAATACATTCTATGTCGAATATTATTATATTATATATGCAATACACAAAAAAAACTTTCTGATTATATCTTACTTACTTTACTCATATTTCTTTGTTCATTTACGTTTCATACAACAAATTTGTAGCTTAAAATATCAATTACTGTAAGCAAAGGAATCATAGAAATGATAAAATATTAAAATCAATAATAATCGTAATTCTTTTGACAATTCTACTCGACACAAATATTTTGTCATTAATAGTGTATTAAAGAAAGGCGAAGATTACATTGTAATTGATAACTATAAAATATTTTATAACATAATAATTGATAATAGGAAGAAAGATATGTAATTTGAACTCAAACAAATGAAATTGATATTTATGATTATTAAATTCTGTTTGAAATCTTCGCCACGAAACTGATACGACGTTACAAGATAAGAGACATATAACTGATATAACCGATCAAATGATGTTCTCAATAATCAATAACATTATGACTTTGAGATGACCTTGAATAAAATGATTTACACAGACCGTATACCTATAACGTATAATGATCTTCAAATATTTCTCTTTCTATTCGATAAGGACATATACATATATATGTATGTATCTCCAATGTAAATATTATGTCTTGATATAATCTCAAGGTAATAATGTTTTGAACGTTGAATTTACCTTTGAATCATTTATATCATGATACGATTGTAAATATTTAAAACGAAACTCAAGATGACTTTCATGTCTCAATAAAAAGACATTTTTCAAATGTTTCTTTCATGACCAGTTAATTTAAGTCAATGAATGTATGCATAGATGAAATATCTATTTGTCGTATTGTTTCAAATGCTTCGAAATTATTTCCTCATTTCATTTGTCATTCATTTGTTATAGCTTTACAGTATTTTTCATGTAGCTGAACTATTAAGTCACCTCCACTGTAAAATTGAAATAGTTTTAACACGATTCGAGGTTCCAATATTTTTGAAATTAAAGACACTTATTATACCGAAATTTAATTTGCACGTGAAAAAGATTAAAACTGTTTTAGTCCTAGCGATTTACATTTTATATTCCATTATTCGAAATTTAAACGCATTTTACCGTAGAATTTCTGCAGCTTTGTTCATGGCCGTCACGTTACTCTGGAAACTCGTAAGCTGTTTTTTTTAGTACATACGACAAAGTTTCATCGTGCGCTGTCTGGCCATTGTGAATTTACTCTTACAGTACATTTGTTAGAGAATGCATAAAATAGTGCTGCGTAAACAGGCGTTACCATACCAAAATCAATTTCCTAAATAACAATTTGAGCATCAGTTATTTCTTTATTTTCCACATACATGAAAATATTGAAATAATTTGAGTGTATGTATAATACACTTGACAGAGTGACATAGTTAACTTATTAATCTAAAGTCACTCGTGAACTATTCAATATACATAAATATATTTAAAATGGTCATTAAATTGCTTCAGAAAGATTTCTTGCTATAATATCTTGCCATTCCAGTTTCACTTAATGAAAAACCTGTCTCCCTTCATGTAAATTAGTTAAGTAATTAAAAAATGAAAGAACGCTTGCGTTTTAAGCAGAATTTAAAATTTTCAAATAAACATGTTTCAAATGCTCGGCGTTAGAAATATATTTACTGCACTTGCATAGAAACTTTCAAAGCAATTGAAACATTTTGTTTAAAAAAGTACAAGTTCAAACTTTTACCTACCTACAGTCTCACACAGTGTAATAAAATTCAAAATGTGATATTTACAGCTACTTAACTATTCCACGACCATAAACTCCGCTTTTCCCTTTCTCACCGTGACCATTTAAAAGCATAATAGCCTTTCTTCGAGCAACTCTTGCCTCTTTTGTCACTTATTTGTGTTTTCCCTCGGCACCCATAATTGTCTTTCAACCAGGGACTCCTACCTAAATGTAAAATACCGGTATTATACCGGTATTATTTCGGTTAGATCTTCGTAACCCGTATAGAACCCAAAACACTACAATACCGGTGTTATTCCAGTTTCCTTATTTTATTTGCGGCAAGAATTTGCCTAGCAATTTGAACAGCTTCGATGTCACAATATAATAGTAGATATATTTTAGAAACACCATAATAAGTCAGCGAATCTATTCTTATTTGTAACTAAACAGGTTTCCACATATTACTAATAAATCAGTTATTGATTAAGTTTCATAAGCTGGCATAGTGATTTCTTGTGCCAAGTCACTAATCGGATCATCATTTGCATGTTTCCTGTATAGCAACTGCCGTTGCTTTACCGACAGAGCCTTCATAACTTTTCCGCCACTTTCAAACTTATTTCTATTCTCTAGTTTCTTCATATTTCAAACATTTTATAATATTCCTCGGTTATAATTGATTCAATCATTTCACTTACAAGTTCTGTTCTAAATTACTTCAACTCGTTTCCCTAAAAATACATACAAGCTCACACCCAACGACATTGAAAATAAATCGTGTGCAAAGAAAGAATTAATATTTTATTTCACGAAAGCAAAGGTAATCCGTACAACACGTAACCGCCCAACTTCTTACAAACGCGTAAAGATTCCCAGTTCACTAACAACTTCACAAAAACCCCGTGTACATTATTCCCAAACTGTTATAGTCTCGCTTTAATAACTTTACCGTCCGATCCCGTCCGCCGCTTCTTCATATTTCCTGGCCAGGTCGAGCCGGGAGGGAAGCAGGATAATCGGGGATGCGGCGGAATTGTGTGACAAAGAGAAAATTAATTTCCTGTCAGTCTGATCTTGACTTTCCTCCTGGATCCGGGGCGAATAAAAAGGAAGCGGGCCCGTCCTCGCCGGGAGTTCGAAACTAAAGTATTGGATTACTCGTTCGATTCTGACCGTGCGGAGCGAGCTTCTCTCCGTCACGTGTAACCATTTCCTCCGGTTGCGGTTAAGCTGAACCTATTGCTCGAAACGCGTTCCCGCTTCCTTTTCGCAGGAAAGTCTTTGAAAAATCCCGTCGGCACCTCCGGTCTTGCCGGGTTTCTCACTAGCATCGTCTTTCATTCCCAGTGCCTTCCGTCCGCTTGGAATTTCATGGTCACATTTCTCTAATTGCATTTCCTGTGTCCCCCGACCGCTGCGGCATGCCCGCGTGCACAACCGTTTGACTCCGACCTTGCGCGCGGATCGTCGAAGCCCTGGGCTCATTTTTATTTCGACTTTCAGCGGCCGTGCCGTTTAATCCCTTATACGCCTCGAATGTTGTACGTTCTTCGGAGCACCGGTTTCATTAAAGCGCGGCTATGAATCAAACGCGCTTAAAGACTTTCTTTAATCTTTCGCCTTTCGCCGCGTTTTTCGATTTTCCGCTGTGCAACTTGCGTCCACGGCGTATACTTTGCTCGACTATCGTCCGACACACCTGACCCTCGATTTACGCGGACATTCTCTGATGGAATTCGTTCTTTTACGCGGTGCATTGGAACGCTATTTGCACGGTAGTTTTTATGCACGATCTTCATACATTGTTCATCGGAAATTTTAAGGAGAAACTATCGCATGTCGCCGGTTATTATTCCGCTATTAATATTCCGTATCTGACAGTTAGAATTGCATTTTTTGTAAAAATGTTTATTTTTGTTAAAGATGATACGTTGGTTAACGTGTACTATGAAAATAAGTGTATTCCTCATAAAAGTTTTTATTCGGGACCTGAAAGGTTCATTGAGGTCCTATTCTGGTGAATTATAATTATAGTTGTTTCTTTAACACTGGGTTTACGGGCGTTTATTGTACGGTTTATTCTATTGTTCTTGGAAAAATTCGTTAGTTTAGGTCTTGAAAATTGGGGATTTAAAGATCGACTATTAGAATACATATTCGCGTAATTGCATCAGTCGAAATCGACATGAGCGTTTATTGTCTGTTTGTAAAATTCAATACGCATCAAATTCACGCGTTCCGTTAACCTAGCGTTGAGCTTGATAGTGAAACAATATAAACAAACGTTAATATACCTTATTTATACAGAATGAATTGAAATGAAACTTTTGATGAAATGAAATTTTGCTTTTTCAATATTTTATACGCTGCGTTTAGCGTTTCAACAATTGAAATCGCTAATGCCAGTGCAAACACGAGTGAGGTCGTGACAGGTCAACAACGTTTGGTTAACTCGAGTTAACTCGTGATCGGTCAACAATGTGCTAATTTACACGAGCTGATTTTAATAACAGCGAACAAAGTATACTTTTGTTTTCTTAAATGCCATTGTTAATGTTTCTTTTACCTGGCTGCGTGAAATAAACATGTATTTCTAAAACTTATTTTCATTCATGTAAGACGAATTCATGTGGAACGGATTTTCGCATAAATCGAGCGTCAGGTGTGTCACTTTGATTGATTGTTTGAGAATATTTGGGAAACTCTAAAATTGTATTGAGCCGTGTAATATGAAATGTTGGGGACGAAAAAGAAACATTGACTTTGTAAGTCAAAGAAGAATTTTGTTAATTAAAATGTGTAGTCCATTTGCTTGCATATATCTTTGTGAACGAGTAAATATCCGCACGTGAATAAATTTATAAGTTAAATTGAACTATCAATTTGCGATTGATAAGGCACCCGATGTTTCGTATCACGATTTAATAATTCTACACGAGATAATTATGATACTAATACCAGATTTATGGATGTTTATTGTACACGTCATTGTACTGTTTCTAGAAAAATAGCTATTCATATAGATTTTGGAAATTAGAGTTTCGAAAATCGTGTTTGCTTAGTTGCATCAACCAAAATCGACTTGAACTTTCACTAAATGTTTACAAAATTTAATACCTGTCAAATTGACGGATTCTATTTTAGTATTTAGAATGAAGACAGCGAAGTTGGGAAAATACGTAGCTATTCGAAAAAAATTTATTGTCGAGTTTCCCTTAGAATGGAACTGTAAAGGTTAATTTCATTGAATTTCACCTTTAGACTTCTAATTGTTTGTTCCGTTTAATCTTTTGTTTCCTGAGGCTTTATTTGAACGCACCACTTTCAGTAAAGTGCACCATGAATTGAACGAGCTTGAATGCTTTCTTTATTCTTTTGGTTCAGACAATTTTCGGTTTTTCTTTTGGAACTTACGCCCACATCACTTTATGTGACAATCGTTTAACATGTCATTTGAATTATTTATTTGAGAATATTTGAGAACCTCTGAAATCGTATTTATATATTATATGTAATAATTATAGTATCACGAATAAATGTAGCAAGAATTTGTAAAATACGCGGCTGCCAGAATGAATTTTAATCTCGTGCCCGCGTTGACAAAGAATCGCAAAAGGTTAATTTAACCCAATTATACTCTTAAACTATTAATTATTTGTTCCGTTTAATTCTTTGCCTTCTAAAGGTGTACTTTAAAGTACCATTTTCATTAAAGCGCAGCTATTAATTAAATTCTCTTAAGTAATTGCTTTAATTTAACTGAATTTTACTCTTAGACTATTAATTGCCTGTTCCGTTTAATTTTTCGTCTTCTCAAGACTTATCTTAAAGTAACATTTTGATTCAAATGCCCTTGCAGGTATTTAGAATAAAAGTGCTAGTAAAAATTAGGACGATGTAATTTAGTGTGTACAGGATTGATTAAGCTTAAAGAAATGAACTATACATGAAATTTACGAAAATAAATTTGAAAGAAACAATTCGGAATATTCTGCTTAATGTTTTAATGACAGAAATTAACGAATCGTATTACCAGTAATGATTAACAAACTTTTAATTCTTTTCCTATAAAGTAAATTCAGAAAGAAATTTTCATTTTCATGAATTCAGTATGATGTTAAGCATATGAACAGTGAATTATTTCTTCTACAAAGAATGTATCACGTAAATTCAATGGAAAAAATCAAAGAAAAATAATCAACTTTTAAGTTGATATATTACTTTACATTTCTTTTTAATGTAAATACTGAATTTGTTAAAAAATAATTGTTTATTCATTGGTATAATTAATATATTTCATTATAAGAGGAGAATGATTAAAATCGTATTGTTAGATTAATTATTAATTGAATATTGACGGTTAAGCCACGAGAGTATAACGCCAGCCTTTTGTTATATAAAATTTATTTCCGATGGTCGTGGAATATCTGGAATAATTTTTACGCTGTTGTTGCTCTCAATGTTGCATGACTTCATAAAAATAGCGGAGAGCACATTACATACTTAAAGCCTGAAGACGGTGAATAAAGCGATCGTTGTACTTTTATTTAAATCACTTGGGAAGGACCTCGCTGTTAATCCACTCCTAACATTTTATTTAATTCTGCGTCCACTTGTATTCGAAATGCTGAAGTATGGCAATAAATTAGAAAATCTCAAGAATGATAATTAACGGGACTGACTTAAGTGACTGAAATTCACTGAATAATGAATGCGAAAATATTACTGTTAAAAGAAAAGTATATCTCGCTTACCGTTAAATTCCATGATATAAAAAGTGAATAGGGTTGCAAATGCGGCAACGTCGCGTTATGAATCACCATAATTTAACTTTAAAAGACACTGAAGTGTGAAATACTGCACGACATTCTTTATCTCAGCACATATTTCGCTACTATTTTCTACCTTAAGCTCAAGATAAAGTGTACTTCCATCTAGCAAGAAATTGCTAAAGGTTGGGCTATCCGACTCAGAAATCAGTAATACTATAATAAATGAAGAGGTCATATTACTCTTCTTTCTTAATTAAATCTGTATTTAGTTTGAAGTTCTTAAATATTTATATTATATTATTCTATTATAATTATATCAAGTTTCGATTTTATACATTTAACAAAACCGTTATTTTCCGATTGTATAATTAATTAAATATAATTATTGTATTTTTATTTCTTTATGATATGATCAATTTGAAATTTTTGTATATTTCTATTTATAATAAACATTAAACTATTTGTGCTGTTATTGTTTTATACTTTCAAATTATGATTTTATATTTTTCTCAACTCACAAGAAAGAAAAATTTTAGTTTGGAAAAATTTTATGCATGAACATTTTATTATTTATCTTGTTGTCACGAATTTCCAATGAAATTAATTAGTGTATTACGGGAAATAAATTTATTTGTACTTCGTTCCCTTGCAGTTGTTTCCGTTGAATTTTAGTTTAAATGTTGCACAACAATTTATTTATTCATTTACCGTTTACAAATAATTATCTTCTACTTTCCTCTCTGTACGAATTTTCTTTTATCCAATGTTATACACTATAAATAACATAAAATTAATTTAAAGGCTTCACTAAAAAACGAGAATACCGTTGGGTGAACACATTTTCCAAATGATAATTTCCGAAGGTAATTACAATATATAATTTGCGAACAATAGGACGGATAAAAATATTTTCATTATAATTACCAATCGTAGCGAACGATTATACTCGAAATGAGCTTAACAATCTTCATGGTTGTCCGCGTATACCACTAAATTTACGAAATTAATTAATGAACGCTCGACACTAAAGCACTGGCCCCAAAGTCGATTGAAGGTTTGCTGTACGCAAGCGTGCGCTTTACAAAGTTAATTGGCTTTTATCGTGACGCAAACTGCCCTTTACCGCTACCGTGAATTTGTGAAACTGTCACGAATGTCCGCTCGTACCTGTGTCGTACTTAGAAAGCTGATTGATACCTTCTTGTAACTGTTCTGCGTGTCGTGATTTTATCTCTTGTCAGCATAACGAAATTTAATGAAATATTTTTTAACATTTACCAGTCGAATCTTAGTGACCTCGATATAATGTGGGTACATATTTACGAACCTACATTATCATATTTTACGCGTTCGTTTGTAATCATGACACCATTATCGCAATACAATCGCACACTTCTCGTTAAAACAATTCGCGTGGTTGAAGCACAACATTTGCAATTATACGTCACTATTTAAAATTCAAATTATGGCGCATAAGTACAGTGTAACTTTAATTAACCCAGATGTGTCAAAATTCTTTATTCCGACTCCCTTCTCTTCAAATTAACGCCAGTTCGCCTCGGCTTGGAGTTTAAATCAAATATATGTATAATCGTAAATTCTGTTACGTGTTTTTAGTTATCTTGAGTTGAGGGATATTTATAATTATTATTCAAAGGTGGAAAACAGAAGATATTAAGTACGTAGGTCTTACTTTGGTTTTTATGTTACACACATAAGTTTGAAAAAAATTAAATAGTATTTAGTATAAAATATTATTCGAGAAAGAATTTTCAGTACATTATTTAACCTTTGATTTTCTTTGGCAATTTTTTATATAATTGAAATTATTATGTAAAACTACGTAATTTGGTAACATTACCGCAGTTTTACAGCCTTTAGTTCCAAAAATTTTTTAAAAAATACTTCTTTAAATCGCAATCTTAAGGGGTGTTTTAATCTTTTTAATAAGTTAATATAATATGATACAATATATAAGGTAATTTTATAAGAATCATGGTTCTTATAAATTTTGTTAAAATTGATGTGTGAAGATTCGGGTTTTTTGTAAATATAGAAAATTCAAGGCGCATGAAAAACATAATGTTCGATTATCTGTGAATAATAAAAGTGAAGGAAAAGGTATTCATAATATAATATAGTAATAATAATACCGGTATATAGGATTAGAAAGGATGTGAAATTATAAGATCTGTGTAATACTTATTATATTATTAATAACCGGACTAACGTCAATTCTGTGCATCATCACGGGTTGGAAGAAATTTCAGCTAAATGAATGTACGATGCATTAAGCTATACAAAAAGTAATTACCCTTGGAAATCTGTAGTATAATACGGAACTTTATAAATATCTGACAAATTTAATGAAACTCGTTTGTTATTTAGTGCGAACCTTTTACAAATGGAGATTAGTATTGTAGCTTTACACAGTGATGAAAATAATAATGAAGTAATATGATAATATCATAATGTTAATCACAATATAATGACAATGTGTAACCATACCATGGATGTATTTGTTCTCGTGGTGGTAATTGGTATATAAAAATTTTAATTTGTTCCAAAAAAGTAGTACATACTCACTCGCTCTGGTGGTAATGACGCAAATGTGTTAAACCAACAGAATATGGTAAAAAGCATAAGTACGTAGTCTGTTATGGTAAACGTGTTAAGCGTCGTTGGTACAAACTCTGTTAAGATAATCGATTTCTATACCAGATACTGATCATACATTAAATAAACTAATACACAATGTGTTATACTTTTTAAATTTACATTTGTTTCTAAAGTAGTTATGTACGACATACATTTCCACTAAACAAAAACTAGAAAAACACAACAGCAGAAGATAAAGTGTACAATAAGAAAAATTCGTGGAATATACTTATAGCCCATAAACAAATAATTTTATTTTAATAAATATTTAAAAAGTATTAATCAGAATATAAAATATAAAATAGAAATGTATGAAATGCTAATATTTTGAGTAAACAAAAGGATTAATATATTTATATTTAAAAATATTAGTAACTATTATGTAAGCCTTAACTTAATAGATTTTTATAGTATTGTAATACTGAGAATAAACAAAAATATTGATACGCTGTCAGATTTGTTAATAGATGATAAAATATGAGTCATTTCAAATCGGGGGTGATAAACTATGTTGTACAAACTTTAATCCTCCATATTTTCCGATTTCGATACATTAATATTAAATTTTATTTATGACTTTTATTATTAAGTCATAGGATATTCCACGAAATTCTGAATACAATTTTCTTTTTAGTTAAAATGTTCTTCCTTAGAATTTTCTCACGGTATGAATAATTCTGTTGTCGACTGTGCATATACACCTCATTGAAATCATAGTAGCATACTCATCGGTGCATCTAATGGCACGTCTTTGCCAGAGATTGCAAACAGCTAGCCAACTGTTCACCGACTGTTTTCCATTTCACATGAATCGTGAATTGCACGTAGACAATCGGTAATTGTGCACTGTGGAGCATAACTATGCTGCCACTTTAATTTTCAAGACTTTTGCTGCATTAAGTAATGGCATCCGAGCACTAACAATTCCATAAGAGAATATTTTTAAAAAGTGGCGCTATAACGTGGTACTAATTATAAAGATTATTTTAATTTTATTTTAAAATTAATTCTCTTTTAAACCGAGTTATTAATATGTTCAAGTTTTCATTTCATTAATACCATATGCAGCTTTTAGCTCTTGCAGAATTAATTAAATTTATATTTCTATTAGAATTTCATTGTTTCCTTTACCTAATTTCTTTACGGACATAATGATTATAATCTATCCTTTTGTAAAAGTTTAATTACAGTCATTGCATATTCTGTAATTATACAATGAAACAAGTATTATTTATTACAATCTATTATCTGCTTCTTTAAAGTAATAAACATCCATATTTATCTTTTTATACTTCATAGAAAAATAGTTTATTAATGTTCTTATCACCTATAAATATATTTATTTCTGAATATCACTGTATGACTTTTACTTCATCAAATTTTGAATATCATTTTATGTTATGAATGCATGAAGATCTGCGCTGTAGGGTTTTTTCTTTAACTACAATTTCCTCGCGTTAAATGTTGTGTATCATTCGATGACTGTTTCTCTTTTTACAGCATTACATTATCAGGTTTTTAACTTTAAGTTAACTTCTTAGTTTAACTTCCTTGAGAAGAGTGGAATAGCAAGCGGATAAAGTCGAACATTTCCGTTATTCATTGCTCTTCGGATTCGAGCAAGGTTTGAACGCTATCAAAGCTTCTGCAGATATTCGAGTGTACTATGGAGAAGATTCTATCGGCGATTCGATGGGTGGAAAGTGGTTTCCGCGCCTCAAAGAGGGCAATTTTGTTCTCAATGGCACTACATTTTTACCTAAAATTAAAAACCTGATGACATGATTTTATAAAGGGAGGAAGGAGCTCTCGAGAAATGTTCAAGGTGAGTCTGATAAAACGTTAGAAGCTATTTCATTTGGAATGATTACAGACGTTGACTTCATTCTTTTTAATCAAATGACACAGAGGGTTGCTCGTTTGTATGTATAAAAATTTCTTCATAAGAAGATTGTTAAGAGGATATAGTGGACCTGTTATATCTTTTTAACGAAATAGATTTGATTTTAATTGATTTACATTTCAGTTGGCGTGCTGCTAAATCAATCTCTTTAATAATTTCTCACAGAAACGTTGTATTTTTAATAATTGCAAAGTGAAGAAAGTAGGAATGGGTCATGATTATTATTATTGAAAAAACAACAGATCTTTCTCCAAGAAATTTCTAAAGAAATTGTTTCAGTAATACGGGAACTAAGTTTTAAGTGATCGAAGTCTCGATAGATGCACTCTTGGGGTTTCTATACAAAAATTTTGAAAGGTCAACTTGACTGCTTGTTAGTTCTAGTGTCAATCTCGCACCTTCTCCATCTACAGGCAATATCCTCGTAGCAATGCTCATAGAACTTGTCAAATGCCGTTCAAGGATTGAACAGTGGTACTTAAGCATTAACAGTGTTTCAAAATACATTGCAATTTTCCGTCTGTCAGGACGATATGCAGAAAAAGGAGGAGGCAGAAAGAGAGAGGGACGACTCCGCGTTGTATAATAATATCGCGCCTGGAGTGTCGAGCTTCTCCTGTCGCTTGAATGTCAAAGCAATGGCAGAAAGGGGCGAATTTCCCGTCAAAGGGATCTTGAAAAGAGATTCCGCGAGAAAGTAGCAACTGAACCGGCGAGACGAGAAATCTTTGATGGCCCCGGCAGACCGACTTCGCTGCCCCGCGAGGGAATTTCAAGCATCTCGAAGTATCATCGTTTAGCCCGGCTGCTCTCCGCTCCGCGGAAACTTGTACGAGATGTCAACTGTTGCACAACACCTAGCCGGCCTCGTAGATTCAACTACGGAGCGGCAAGCTGTTTAGTCGACTTAAAGCATTACCCCGTCCACCGTTCGAGGGAAATACTGTGACAGTGCCTATCGTCGTTTTAACCCTCGCGTCAATAACGTTGTCCGATAAATTTCGCTACATACGTATGATATGGGATATCTTCGTCTTTGGGGAATGAAATATTAACACTGAAAGTACCGAGCAATCAGAGTGACTTATTTTAAACTTTGTGTAAAAATTGAAACAATACGGTTCTTGAGATTCGGAGGATCTCCTGGTTCTGTATCTGTGCGAATACAGGGATTTCATTGATCTTTCGCAAGTGTAAGTTCGCAAGTCTTCATAATTTAGATGCTTGCAAAGTAAACGTTATCAGATGGGTAATTTTGCCCCTCCGGTAGTTTTAATGTTAATTATAATAATAATAGTAATGATACTAATAATAAAGGAAGAAAGAATAGACAAATATTCATTGCTAGCAGAAGAAACAGCAAGAATATGGAGACAAAGAGAAGTGATAATAATCCCACTAATACATTCTGGTTATTACTTTCTATTCAGAAATGGATTAAACCCATGTTAAAGGTGGTTCGACATTTGCAAATGTCACGAATCTATAAAATCTTCGATTTATACGCCAGGTGCTGATACATTATTTCAATAGAAAAAGACATAGCGATAACTATTTCCTTTAGCGACGCTGTTTCTCAGAAATGAGGATATTATAGATATTTCCTTTTTCGTTTGTTCACGTGATGTTTATAGGAAGCGTCGCGTTAAATAAGGTATCACGGGTTTCTCGATCGACGTTACTGAACGAGCAGAAAACACTGGGCAGCCCGCTTTCTTGATCTGTTTCACAAATCCGAGAAGGATGTCAAGTGTTCCACCGCGTTTCTGTAATAGTAAACGTAGAATTTCCCTGGAATGGAAACCGTACTAATTACCAGAGTTCCTGTTCGTTAGTGACAATGCGTGACATCATGCGTCCCAGTGAACAGCGACAGCTGCGTGAACACACTGCGGGGGCATTACAAACAGGAAGAACCGTAGAAAAACGTTAAGAGCTTCAAGGAACGGGGAAAGAAAGTGAACGGATGTTGTTAAGCAGCCATAAATGATAACTCGAGTACATGAATAAACAACTCGTTTACTTTTCTTTCTCAATCTTCGCCCTCTTCTCGTTTCATCTGGATGCTCAATTAAAGAGATCGGAAGATTTTAATTGTTATCATTAGGTTTATATTCTGCACTGGACATACGGAATATTGATATTTTTAAATTATTACAAATTAATGCAGCGTGCTGTTATTTAATTATTTTGTTGAATTCAGATGTTCAATTAAAAAGAAAATTTTTAAATTGATCGTTGTCGTTAGTTTCGTATTGTGTTTCAGATAAGTGGAATATTGATATTTTTTGAATTATTACAGATTAATGTAGCGTGTGGTTATTTTGCATTATTTTTAGATTTTCAGGGTAAATTGAGTATACTCTGTAAAAATTATATTGCTGCCCATTAATTTATTCTAAATGTTTAAGTAAGTTTATCACATTAAATTTGAAGCAATGAAAAGATTTTTATTGATCTTTATAATCTCCTTGAACTTTTTATATTAGAAAATTACAGTAATTAATTTTATATCCACCGTGTAAGGTTGTTCCTTTTTTTAACCTAATACACTTACTGTAACTTCAGTAAAAATCGTTACTTATGTATACAATTTTCTGGAGTGTATCTTTTAAAGATTAATAAATTAAACTATGAAGTTAAATTCAATCTACCTACATTACACAATTCTTTTAATCTGTTTCAAAAGATGCTCAAACACTGCATCGTTTTTGGTTGGTAATTTAGAATACCACTATACCGATTCACCAAGTCGATACTTCTTCGACCGCGAGCCCTATACAGTGTATGTTACTGTATCCCATATAAAATAGAAATTATATAATTATTTTACTGATTTAGAATATTTCTCATCATATTATATTTATTATCATATTCAATAAAGATTTAAAAGACAAGAAAGGCAAGATAATCAGAAGAACATAAAAAAAAAGAAACAAAGTGCAAAAACTAAACAGTAAAACATCAAAGTTAGATTAAATCAGAGACATTTAATTGGTGTTAAATATAATTCTATTTTGCATTTTTAAATTATAAAATAATAATTATCATGTATGTACTCTATATTGTTCGAGATTGTTACACAGGTAGATTGAAACGAGAAATTATGAGAGAATAGTTTAAAATCATGTTTATACACGTCAAAGTGTGATTAATAATTTTCAAGAGATGGATGTGTCAACAACTTGAAATAGGCTTTCGTGTACAGTTTCGGTATTAGTGCCAATTTAACCCTTTCGTGATTAACGCGACGCGTATGTCGCGCTTGAGTACTCGACCTGTAGATGACATTTCAGATTGCCCTTTTCGAGACCCATTCGTTATATGTTCTATATACTACGTGAATATTCGGACTGTGTTTGACACACGAAATCATATTTTTCTGTATAAAAAGGTGACGGTGGAATATTTTTGTATGAGAACATATACTCATCTCGCTGTTCTGTTATTATCTCTACATATTCAACCCAAAAGGTAGAAAAATGGTAACCATTACCATTTCTTCTTAGGCTTGAAATATAAAACAATGGTGTATTTAAATTATATAATACGAGAAGTGAAAGGAATAATTATTCACCACAATTTCACATAATATCTTCGTTATCACGAACATATTATTTATATCATGATTTTTATAAAAAAACGATAGAAAAACTACTTGCAACCTTTAATAAAATAAAAAATAAAAGAAATATATATTTATATCAATACTTTTACTAATGCTTCGGTGTTTTTTTTATTAATGTTGCAAGTGGAAAATAAAAATGCACTTAATTTGAGCTTCATGTACAGAAAGATGGTTGGTAAAAGGTTAATGTCTCTAGTCAGTTCATATTGACCAATAGAACGTCCAACCTATATCCACAGTTAACTAATAATTCAAAGTAAAAAATATTCAAGATGGCATGACCCAGAGGAGATGGTTGTAATACCCATATGAAGTAAGAAAAAGAGAAAGGCGCAGAAACTGCGAACGTTTAGTGGAAAAGCATAGAAAGAATCGTCTTATGATTCCAAGGATATTGATGCATAGATTGCTCATTATGTCAGGATGAGTAATTCCATGAATGTTTATGACTCGTCATTAGATCCGTCTAAGGAAAATTCTTAGATCGAATTCTACGATTTCAATGGCGATCTTCGTTAGTAAGGTTCGACGTTCGTAATCTCGTCGATTAACTGATTGAGAAGACACACATGCCTGCCCGGTCAGTCGTAAACGTCTGTAATGATTCATATAAATCATCGTGAGAATTCGATTTGGTTTTTTTATGGTCACGAGGTGCATACTCGTAAATATTACTGTCGTGTCATATCTGCGTCCACAGAAAAATGAAATAGAAATACTTTCTTTTTATCCATTTAGTTTAGTTTGTTTGTACATTGGGCGAGTCTGTGGATATTGATGTTTTTGTATACTTCTTTTATTTTACAAAATTAAGATAAATAAACACTTTTCTAACCTAATTATAATGTGTAGATGCATATCTAATCTATGGATACTGAAGGAGAATATTTTTTAAATTGGAAGAAATTTGTTTATCTTGATTTTTAAAAATAAAAGAAGTATACAAAAATCGTATTATTTTTAGGACGACTTAATTCTTCAGGAGAAAATGAACTTTCATAACAATATATTTGACAATCTCTGTATATAGTCTCTTCCCATTTTTCGATTAATTCTTTAATTCTATTTTTGAAAAAATTCTATGGTGAATTCTATTCTATTAAAAAATTCACAAGAAATGACATTACTTATGGGCTGACCTAATATTAAATAAATCACGTGGCTGTAAACAGACTACAGGTCTTAAAACTCCATACACGAAATATTAAAAATGATTTGATTTGTTCAGAATATTTTTAAAGAATTTTCTATTGTCGCTTATGTTGTCAACAAATGATCAAAGTATCGAAAATAAATTATTTAAAATAGTAGTGTACCCGGGAAAACTGCCGTATCTTAAGACCTAGTGTTCTCAGGGTTAATGGAGGGCAAATGTTGCTGGAACTGCACGCTACATTTTTAACGTGGTTCTTAGAAGACAGGGAAAAGTTGCAAGAAAAGCCTAGTAAATTAGCAACGGAATTTGAGTGCTTACATATAGAGGGTGGCAAACTTAAGTTAATTATCTAGATGAATTTTGTTGGTATTGGAAATAAAAAGAATATAAAGTAATTATTATTTTCATTAGTGTGATATGCAAGAAAAGATCTTCACTGCATAGCATTGAAAACGATATCAATTCAATTTCTTCCTATGTTTGCAACAGATATTTATTTTGTACCGCTTAGAACAGATGATTAATTTGATTTTAATATCGTTGCATCCCGTCTGTAACGAGATAATGATCAAACAATAAAACTCCAGTTTACATTTGTTACATCGCTAATTATATTTCTCGCTTCTTTTTCTCATTTACAAAACGAAAGTTTGTTAAATTCTTTTTTACTTTTTGTGATTAATATTCACGTTCTGTTATTTTTTGACTGTCAAACAGAAAATGATTCGATTCGTCACAGTCTAACATGGCCAAGGCGAGATTTAAATTATGAAATGTTGAACTTCATGTAAAAATAGTTATTTAAAAATTCTAGTACTGTTTAAATAAAATTTTACCTACTTAATTTTCGTTTCGTCAAATCATTCTGAGAGAATCAACATTTGCAAGATTCCGCAGTGTGGTTCATAGAGATTTATTAATTACTTTACTCAGTTTTAATTTCGTGCTTCATAGAATATTTTATGATGTATTTGTTTAGAAAAAATAAGTGTTTATTGCTTGTTTCACGTTGAAATTAACTTTCCATTATTCTTATATCTAATTGATAGCACAATTAAGAGTTAAATATGCGTTTAAGCTACATTATAAGGTTGGAAATATGTGATGTCAAGATATTGTTGAACCTCTTGTCGAGCTTCTTTTAAAAACTTCTGCTGCAACTTTAGAAGTCTTGTCTGAAAGAAAAAGTTTGTTATACTTCGGTTGAAATGTGAAAAAACTCCCGGTGAAACTTGCTTTAATAAGCAATAAACACTTAATTAAAATTAAAACAGTAGTTTTCAAGTGATTATTGATGATTTTTATTATGAAGTACATACAATCATTTCTTTTTGAGGGAATCTAATGTACAAGGCAATTTTTTAATTTCTCAAAAGTTAGCACTTATAAAGTACAATAGTATTTATAAATGTTAACTAAACAAAAATCTTTTATCAATAATTATATGAATTTCATAAAATAAAATCTTTCAATTGTATTATTTCTCCAATTATTTCTTTTGTAAAATTCGAAATCTATAAATAATAAAATAATTTACGTTTTGAAATTGACCTGATTCCAAATAAATCGATATTTTCCATATATTAAATCAAGTTTATTGAAAATAAATAACTGAAATATTATTCCAACCAGTTTGTTTTCTATTTTAATTTTAAATAACGTTTACTGAAGTGACAGTTTATTTTATTACGCAATATATCCACGATACACAATGGAAACTTGTGCAAAGTTGAAAGAATCGCCACGATCTTAAAGTATTAGAGTGGTGTCTGATACTGGAAGAGAATCACGAAGCCGATTTACCAAAGTAACTTGAGATTTATACTTCCTTCTAAATTCAACAGGGAGTTTCATAATCGAATATCTGTCACGCATAAAAATGTTTTCTAGTTTCCTGGAACGATAAATGAACAGGAAAGATATGCCAATGTAATTCTAAAATATAAAATATAAATGTATCTATGCAACTCATATTTTACAGAATTTTCTTTCAGACGTGAAAGTAAAAAAAGGATATTTACATAAGTTTGGTGTTTGAAATTATTATTATTTTTCACAGTAGTTTAAGCATTTTATCGTACACCATATTTGCCTATGATAAAGAAAATCAAATTTACAAATTCAATGAAAGTATACAATTTTTCGAGGCCTAGAGCAAATTGATAGATTTAGTCATATTGTATACTTTTTAAGTGTACATTCGTTGATCAGACACAAACGTTGTTGCCACCATAATTATACGTAATATTACGATACGTTGTGTAACGTTTATCTCGTAAAAGTATGTTGAAGCATATTTTCTCGCGCAATTGTTGGATTTATGGAGGCGCTAAGGCAGAATGCATTGAAATCATATTACAGTTCAATACTTTCGCGAAGGATATTAAATTAAAAAACGAAATAAATCATTTCTTGGAATTGTACCTGAGAACATGCAGTTTTCTGTGTAAATATAAAATACTGCGAGCTACAATTTGTATAGTAACTGTATTTTTAATGAAATTATATTTTGCGTTTCAAATTCATTATAAGGCTTGCATTTTACGTTCCGTAACAGCTTCGTAGATTATTTATAAATCTTATTTGTTTATATATTTATAATGATCTGCTCTATTACGATTTTTATTACGATCCACTTTGTATAAGCTTGTTATGTTTATATGTTATGTTATGTTATGTTTATGCTAATATGTTTAGAAAACTATTGACTACATTAAAACCTGTACCTTATAGAAACGGAGCTTAATAATTTTCTTTGAAATTGTATTAAAAAATGAAGAGCTGTTACGTAAACATCGATAGACGAAATGTTCATCAAATCCTATTAACTATAAATGTGAAACAGACATATAATAAGAATAATAAAATACTAACTTATCGATTGAATCAAATGCTCTTTACTGGAAATAAAATGACGAAATCATTTGTTGTTAATTTCATTTTATGATTCAAGATGACAGACAATGTCAGGAAAATGGAAACCTCCATGCTGATAATGAGACTTTTACGAGAGAAAGCAATTTTTGCGGAGAAATTGATTTACGAGACAGGAAATGCATCGAAGTCGATGTTTAGTCCACCTATCGACTAGTCGAAAGTCGTATAATAGCGACTACTTTTTTTACTCTGATCTATTCCTTCATTTCTGTTAAATTGCACGAGTGCATTTGTGGTCGACAGTGTAGAACAATTCGTTAAATGAAAGTGCAACAATGAAACTTCGTCTTAGGTAAAGGTATATTCTAAAGGTATATTCTGAACTGAACAATACGAATTTTCAAAATTTCAATATGAAACTTACGGAAATTCAATAGAATTTTAAATAAACCGTTGATAGTTAATTACTTTATCAAATGGTCGTATTTATAAGAAATGATGTCCCCTGGTGAACACCGTGAAAAGCACTAGCTTTGGATACTTTCTATATTTGATCAAATTCCGTTTATTCCGTGGAATTTTGCATTCCCAAGTTTCCTATAAATGTATATAAAACTGCAGTCCAATTCCAATAATCGAAATAATACTGATCCGAGAAATGAATATTCTCCTCATACGTTTCTAGCTTTCCTTTCGCAAGTCGTGTCGAGCTTAGGTTCTGATTTCTATATTTCTTCGGTACACATCCGTTAGAATGTTCGACAATATTTACTTATTCCTTCTTAAGTCAGCTTTAAGGGGCTTCTTGTTTCTCACGGGTGGAATGTTTGCTTTACAGGAGGACTCGCTTTAAGTCACTAGAGAATGTTGCTACTTGTAGAATTCACTTGTTTAGTAAAAAGTCGAGTGCAAACAGACCGTAAGGGAGCAAGAGGTTTTCAAGTGAGCCAGGATCGGAAAAGCTGGTGAAAATGAATCAGCCCGATTTATCCTCTATTCAGTGGCTCGGTTTATGTCTCGTTAGGTGTAGCGCTCCGAGGAATTTTAATTCGTTTCTCACGGTGCTCATCAGCTCGCAGTATTTTCGGTTCGAAAACGTAAATTAATGCTTTACTGCTCGTAAATGTTCCGCTTCTATGCGAGCCGCGGCTTGATTAATTTTAATGGGACAAGTAACGTTCCATTTTCCCGGCAAAAGTTTACGACTTCTTAGAAAAGTAAAATTTACTAATCATTTCATTTACAGGAAGGTAACATTCCTGTCGTTTACTCCAATAATTATAGTTACTCAAATTAATATACGGACACTCCGTAACCATGGACTTCGCTGTTTCGTACGGGAAAAAGATTAAAGAACCGCATGACTTATGTCATGTGTAAATATCAATTTGCACACATAATTCATGTAACGAAATATAAAATCCATACGAATTAATAAATTGAGGAAATGAGTTCAATTCTATGATGAGACACTAAAAGTATAAGAAAAATTAATTTTTTTGTTTATCATATACGTAAATGATGTTAAAATGTGTGTTACAATGATTATTGAATTATTTCAATGTTGGCATTATACGTGTAAAATTAAAAAAAAAGTAAATATTTTTCGTATCTTTAACCTGTTGATCCACTTTCTAATTCTAATAGCTAATCCACTGTGTTACTTTGTTTCCATGAAAATCAATTTGTCCGGTCGACGCTATTCTGTATAATTTATTTCAATAATAAAGTGTTACATTGTTCTTAAATATTTAGATTTATATCGCCAATTTACGTGAACAAGTATGTTGGTTTTGCAATTTCTCTGAAATTCATGTTCAACGGCACGAAATTTTTCTATGATACGCTTTCTCTTTACAAAGTCATTTACGAGCGTGACCGAAAGGCCATATTGCGTCTCATAGTGTGTTAACGAAATTATATCGTAACGCAAAGTTACATTACACGTAAGTTTCCTTGAACGCTGTAGCGTTTCATTAAAATGCATGATTTGTCGTGTACGCGAAGCGCAAGCGATGAGCAACTTCAGACATGAAAATGCGAACTAAATTTTGTCAAACCAACATGAAATATAAATATCAAAATCTTGACAAGTAAACTTTATTAATTTCGAACAAAACTGTAGAAAAAAACAATATTTAGAATAAACATTTACAACCATACTTATTAATTTTCCACTGAATTATCTACGAAATTTTTGTTTCTTAAAGAAATGATTTTTAATGAACAAGTATATTTATTTTTTTCTTTTTGAAACCGAATAATGAATGCTTTAACATATATCGAATGAATAAATATAATAATAATTTATCTGAAGAATATATTATTATGGGAATAATGTTAACCAACTGTAAAATAAAGAAGGATCAAAATAAAAACAGTATTTAGCTTAATTATCTAAATAAAAGTTTATATTGCGCGGTGGCCAGAAGTTGAAATAAATTTTACAAAAAGTACTTTGTCCAAATTAGCTTTTTATGTTAACAAAAGAGTTTCCTCTGACTTCGAAATATGTGTGCTCGCTTCGTGGCCCTCGATTTTGCTCTCGAGGAAAGAATTCATGAAATAAGGTCAGTTTACTGTTTCCTTGAGAAGGTAATTTTAGAATACTTGCAGCTCTTTTCTCACGATGCGCTCGAGTTTACTGTTGAAAGACCATTTACCGCGACAACGTCTTATTACTTATTACAAGACCATGAATGTTTATGCAAATACAGGATTTCGAGCACTGACTTACAAAACTCTGAAATTGGCAAGCAATTCGTGTATTGTGTTTTATTAACAGGATGATCTATGCAATGGAAATAGATGATTGTTTTAATCACTCTCCCAGATAAGTTTGAAAAAATGTCAGGAGAAGAAAATGAATAATTTGAACTACATCGGTTCAGTTTCAATGTTAAGTTTCATAGTCAAATTTCAAATTTACAAACGTTCTATCTCATCAATTTTTAATTGTTCTTTTTTAATTGAATAGGCGATAACTACATTCATATAAATTAAGTATCCGTTATATTTTTTTGCTTCTAATGAGAAAAGAATTTCTTTCTGTTCCAAGTGACGTATCAAGTAAACAAAGAGAAAAAGTTCATATTACTCATTCCTTTCAGCAACAAAAGAAGATTATAAATATTGCTTAATTTTTGGATCCCATAACTGAAACACGGTAATCTGTATAAAAGTATGAATAATAACGTTGAAGTGGCCAGTTACACTTCGATAAATAGTAAGGAATGATATATTTATTTTCACATTTTTCGAAACAATTCATTTACTTGTTTCTATGAAATATGGAGCAATGTTCTGCATGAATATTGACAAATATGGCATCGTTTACGAAATGACGTTTAGTCACTTTTTGAAGATATTTTCATCCCTTGAATATATCTCTTCAAGTTTTCGAGGAACCGAGTGATGTTCGTGATGAGCTACATTTAGTAGTTACAAGGAAAGTTCACTTGATGTTAAATTAGTTTTGAAACAATAATAGCTGGAAGTTTAAAAACTCGATCTCTTAAGAAAGAAATGAGTGTCACCCGCTTCGGTCATTTGTACGCCAGAAAAATTGCCTCGAAGTTCGCCATAAGCACCTGTGAAAATGGATATAAGCAACTTTCTTTTTATTATTCTCTTGACTTTCTACGTTTCGGATGTATATACAGGGTGTCCCGTTAGAAAGAGAATTTCGACATATTTCTATTATTGCTGAAAAGAGAAAGAAACGCATCAGGACAAAATTAGAATACATTACAACTTACATATAATAGTCATCGAAAAATTCTCCATCAAAATTATTATGAACACATATCAAAGTCACCAATACTTTCCTACATAGCCTTCAACATTTTTATTATGGTATACTTATTCTTTATTAGAAAAGAAATTCAATATATTGCTATATTTTATCTTTTCGGTGATCACCAAGTAGTAAAGAAATGGCATTTTATTGTATAAAAAAATACTGTTTGTACAATTAAATATAAATTGATGGTATAACAGTGTAAAAATTAGCACTGAACTTCAGTAGAAAGATAATCCATTGCTACAGTAAAAGTAGTGATGATAAAATCATGTTCTCTAAGCCAACAATCAGATACCTATGATGATCGTAACGATTTCTGCGTCAACTTCTCTTATTGAATAGAAAATTTGAAAAGATCGCAAAAGAAAATTAATTATACTAATTTCTAACAATGCTTATCGCAAACCTTAACACTACTTTTCCCGCTGCCTAAATTTTCCAAACAAACTACCCTGATTTCATCCCCTAGAAGCTCAATTCTTGTAACTTCTGAACGTTATTATTTCAAATTCAATGTATTATAACTTTCAACGAACATCTATTATCAGTGGACAACAAAACGCTTCATGAATAAACTACCAATACACGCCTAACCGTATTTGATCCCGTATTCGTGCGTACTTTCCGGCCGTGCGCCGGTGGACAATGAATGGCGAAATGTCGAAATTGCCTAGGACTTCGTCGGATTCATTTTATTCAGTTGCAGGGAGTGGCTACGGCGGTTCCTTTCTCACAATACAACTTGTCTTTACTTCAGAAGGACCGCTCGCGAGCGTAACAGCGAAATCTTATTACGTCCTATAAGAAAACGTGGCGCGATGTGTAGTAGCTGGAGCTTCGGGAAGAAACGAGAAGAGTTAAAGCTCTCTACACACGTTGGAACATGTTGCGATGCATGTATCAGCTCTTAAGTTTCAATATACACGTCGTAATGTAAGTGAAATGGACTAAATGTCTAACAGTTCAGGTAATTATAATTATAATTGAAGACTTGAGAAGAAATTCTTCAAAATATATTTGTAAACTTCGATCCTATATATTCGAAGGTACGATCTAAAAATTGTTATTATTAACCCTTTGCATTTTATAAGCTCCGCTATGACACTATTTAGAGTATTAAACATTTTATTGAATACTTTTTAAAAAACTACCCTAAGATTGTTGGACTTTCTACAAACCCAAATTTTCCGTTAAGAAGAAAAATAAAAAATCTAAGAAATATTATAACATTTTTAATTTTCGTCGATAAAGAAAGTCTGTTTAGACATCTCAATGTTTGGACGAATTTTATTCGACAAATGTAATACAAAAAATGAAAATTACATTACACCTATCTTTTACTTCACAAAATAATACATACGCATTTTGAAATAGTAATAAACGCATTAATACAAAAAATGAAGAAAAACTTTATAAACTTGTTTTCTGTTTCTTTTCTCTTACATCTTTATAACTTGGTCTTTTAACTTTTTAGCTACAATACGCCACTATAGTGGCTTTCGTGTGTATCATCTTTTTGAACGATACGCCACTATAGCACAATTCCTTCTCAGCCATCGACACTTATGCACATTATAGTCAAAAAGAACGTACTGGCATGGTGGAAAATTCTATTAGTCTCAAATCGCAGTGACATCACATTTATAATATACAGACCGCCGTAGCTAACAGGTTGAAAAACCTTTCTTTAACATGTCTGATAAACTTCTCGCATCTTCTTTTACACTAGTTGCGCCTCCTAACTTTGGAATCACTGATGTCTAGACAAGCTGACGCTGATGCAGGTTTCATGAAACCCAGGAGTCGATGCATGCTCCGCTACATGCTTCACTGTGTGTAGGGAGCTTAAGGGGGAGAGAACGTCTGTGCGCGCTCGCGAGCGAGTCCGCGCTCTCACTCTCGTATATACCATGATTCATCCGGCTTTCATGAGAAAATGCAATTTTTACGGCGATGCCAGGCACGGCCTTATGTCACGCGCTATAACAGCCGCTATTACGACCGCCCCGCTAGACATCGCTGAGACAAAGCTAACCGGTTGCTCCTTCTCGGATGCACCGACTGGCTGCATTACCGTGCACCACTTGCGAAATCAACGGAATATATGCCCGAACGCGGCCCGCATTCCCTTCTGTCCTTCTTTCTTTTTTTCTCTCTATTAAATTCCGATCTCTGGGAACTCTGCATTCACGAGCCGGGATTTCTAAACGTTTCCGCAACACTTTTGTTTCGTCTAACATCGACGATAAGCGGATTGAGCGTCTTCGGGTCGTTTTATTTTGGGAAGAATTATTTAACACTAGGAACAGGTATGTTGGAGATTCGAAACCGTAACTGTCAGCAACGAGACTCCATGGGCTCAGGAGCTTCTCTAATTTGCATTTGTACATTTGTTTGTATATAATTTTAGCGACTAAGGTCGTCACATAATCAAACTTCAGCTAATAATACAGTCCACTTTAATTTTAATACATAATTCAGAGTTATTTGGAGTTTATGAAGAAGTGCAAAATGGTACCGAAAATTAGGTGAATATGTTGTTGCTTTCGGTCTCAAATTGTTTGATAATTTTCTAAAAATTGTTTTTTATTTTGGTCTTTATAATACGATGGTTAAATTACTCTGAAACATTGTATACATTCGGAGAGTCTTAAATGTTATCTTTATTTTGTTGTCATACGACTGTGACAATAGGTTGTCGTGCCTGCTTAAAAAAAATCGATTACTCCTGATATAACGATCGATTTATTTGGTATTTTAATTCGTTAAATCTTTACAAACATTTAAATTTGAATTTTTATTAGCGAAAAGAAAAATTATTTTTAACTTTAAATAGCAATTTCCTTGTTTTTCAGAATAGTGTAAAATAATTTTTTGTAAGTTTGTTAAAAATTTGTGTATACATGTGCTAGATAAAAGTTACGTTTTATAATTATTGCGTTCATTGTCAGTTATGAAATAAAGTCTCTGTACTAAGTAAATAAACGTTATATTTCTAGCATTAAGAATAAGCGTTTCTACTTGTCAAAAAGTAATAAATTCATTGATCTTATAAAAGACAGAGAAACGCAGCAATAACTTTCCAAGTAACTGTATACGTACTTCTCTGAGACGCGTTCATCCCCTTATTAGCCTAACTACAGACAACTGACAATTTAAATTAATGGCCAGAGTTGGGAAGTTAGACGAAGTCTTTGAAATGCTGGGTCAAAATAGAACCACGCGCTGCTGTCTAAAAGTTAATGTTGTAGATTATGATTCCGAGAGAAGAAATGCGAAAACTCAGTTACAAAGTAAGTTTGTTAGAAACAGTAGAGAGTCTAGAAACTATAAAAATATATCTTACAGATTTTATCATAACACGTTTTATAATACTAAACAGGCAAAGGGTAAGTTTTCTTTAACATAGTTATACAAACGAAATTATAATGTTTAAAGAAAATAGCAGAGATATTTAAGTGTCAATAAATCTAACATTGAATCTATTTTCACTTAGTTTTCTTAAGAAAAAACCAAATTATAAAAACGTAAGAGGAAAGGAACAGAAAACACAGCCAAGTTTATAAAACACAAATTGTTATATTATGTATTACTGAAATCCATTTTATTCTTAAAATAAAATTTTTTATTGACACTACTGTATTTATGTTAAATCTCATATATGTATGCATTATGTGATATCTCTTTCCTTTCTGTAGAATTTTCAATTTGAAATGAAAATTTTCTATCACTGAAAAAAAAATGTTTTCTTTCAAATGCGCAAACCACTTTTGAGCTGTCACAACGAGTTCGAGATATTCGACGCGTCGAATCGCCGATAGAATCTTTTCTATAGCAAGTACGCTCAAATATTTGCAGCCGCGTTGGTGACGTTTAAATCTTGATCGAACTCGAACAGCAATAAATATCGAGAATGTTCTTTCTTTTCTTTCTTTCTGGCATTGTATCTTTCTCAAAAGAGGTTCACCTATATTTTCACTTAGACCTGAAAATCTAAGAATACTAAGAATACTAAGAATACTAAGAAAGAAAGAAGCTATTGTAGAATCAAAACAAAATGTTTCTCCTTTTACGAAATAACGTTGCAAACATCCTAACAGTTCTGTGTTTACTCACCAAACTGCCAATCTTTATGAAAATTCAAATTAAGAACATTATTAATGAAAAAAATAGTTTTCCTTAACAAACATAATAAATACTTTAGATATTTTTTATAATTTCCCGTATCACATTCTGTGTAATTTTTCATTTTCAAATTTCCCCCAAAAAACACATAAAAATCCAGCCTATCAATCACGAAGGAAACAATATAGATTTATCAATAACGACTTCATTATTCACAATTCAATTCAACTCACAATTGTATAAAACTTCCTGACTCGTACCGCTTTATGACATTTTATTAGTTTCCCATTAATTAACAATTCAAATTAACGGGTATCGATTTCATACACGCAGCTCCGTTATTGCGCAAACTTATTAAACCTGTTAAAGAAACAGATTTATTGGAATTTACACGAACGACTCCTTGCGCAAAAAGAGAATAATGGAATAAAATAAATTGCGCAGTCCCATTAATTTCTATCTCCCAACTTTCGTCGGTAGGTAAATACACGCGGAATTATTTTCTGCTTATCCGCCGTCTCATACTTAAGAAGGTAATTTATTATAGTATTAAAATAACGCAAGCACACAACGGCCGGCTCATTAATACCGTTCTGTAAATTGCGCGCGGCGTTTCGCAGGTTAAATTTCTTCGGAAATGTATTCCGCCATGATCTACTTACCGCGATAAGGTTATTCAAGTAGCCCGTACACCCATGTTAATTCCACGCAACTCAATTTAAAATGTGAAAGCAATGTTTTCCTTCCTCTTGTATCTGCGCCGAGAATAATGCTCAGGTTTGTATCGTAACAGTGCGTTTCGTATTACGAAATGAATTCGAAAGTGGAAATTTTCATTATGATACAGATCTAAAGCGGCCGGTGCATATACCACGCGTACAATATGCATCGAGCTGAACTTGTTTTTATTGTTTACCTTTCTTTCTCTAATTGCACGATACTCCTATCACACATTCTGAAATCGTAAAATAGGATAGGCGTACTGTTTACGGTCAGTTTAATCATTCTTCTGAGTTTCAATGAGATTACTTTTCAGTCCCACGTAGCACGGAAAAATCATGGGATTATGTTATGTTGTATTACAAGACGTATGATTTTAATGGATTATATTAAATTAAAGTAGTATCGCTAAATTTCAACAGGTTCTTTTTACGTAAGAAAATCATTACGTGATTGGGAAGTTGGGAAGTCGTGAAAAATCCACATTTTACTGGTTTTAGACATTCGCACGCTAATTTTGGTCATTTTATAATCGAGTTTAGTTAACGATGCGGGTAATTTTAAATCTGTAGAAAAGGAAAGCTTTCCGGACGTTGTGTGGGCATTAATTTATTTCTTAGATTGGGTAAATTTTAATAGATTCTTAGAAACAAGACTGCTTGAAATAATAAATCGGAAACATAAAGTTGTGAAATCTATGGAGTTCTTACGAGTATATTAATGTATCGCAAAATTTGTTGTTATAGGTAACTATTAATATTTGTTATCTATCGTATATGGTGATTGTAAATTTTCCTATACCTGCACTTTCGGTGCGTTTCTACTTTCCTGTAGATAAATGCAAGAAGCGTCATCTTCAAAACTTATTTAACTTCAACAAATATTTCTTAATCGACTGCAATCTTTGTTTTCCTTGTTTCTCTGAATTCAATGTTCAATCAATGCAACAGGAGAAATATTTCTTTGTATTCAATTATTAATAGTCCTAATGTTTTCATGTACATTGTTAAAGAATTTTATATAAATCTTTTTTCATATTTATTTCCACGTGTTTCAAGCAGGCATCAATACGTACTTCACAGTCAATGCGTTGATGTACACATTAATGTAATTTAACGAATCCATGTATTATAATGTACTCTACACAAACATTGATAATTATTTTATTTCATAATAATTTACAATGAATTTATTTGTATTTTATGGTACAAGTTAATTTCCGTTGGAAACTGTTCTGGCGATCATTGACGACAAAGGCAATTTTATAGCCATCGTACCGCCACGTTTCTTTCTAACAGGATCGAGTCTAATTGTGACACGTCGACTTCCAGAATTCCGTTCAACAAAGAAAACGACGTCTAATGAGTTACTTTCATGGCAGAACGCAGTTTTCTCGTGCAGCAATGAGGGCTTTCATAATTTTCCATACAAAAGGATGAATATAGTGTAATTACATCATGACAAAGCGTCCTTTGTCTTTGAGTCACGGACAATATATCGACCGGAGGGATTTTAACGAATCCACGTACTTCTCTTCGTCTGTCTATATCTGTGCATCGGCGAATAAAAAACACTAATTTTATGAAACCTTATAAATCTTCAAACGTACATATAACATTCGTTAAATTAACTTAGACTCCTTAGTTTCATCGTATAGCTTCGAAACTACACATTTGTATATTACGATGATTATTATTGTATAATTATATTAAATCTTATATTATTATGTTGGTAATACTTGTTACCATTACTATTACTATTAATAATAGTAGTAATAATAATAATATATTATTTTAAAATTTATCGTTAATTTGTATTCTATACTCTTTTCACATTCGTTTTGACAAAGTTATTCTCGTTACGTAATACAGAAGTATATTTTGATTTATTAACATTTAATCATTTTTTAAAAATTTGAATGTATTAAAATTATATTTTTTATTTTATTAGTTCACTCACGAAAGTTTAATATATTTAAATCGTTGAACACAGAGCATAAGTGAAAGGTATATAAAATAATACAAAGGTATATAAAAAAGGACTTTATAGATTATGTAAAATAAAATATATATGTTCATTATTGTATTTTACACACAAATATTTTTCTAACAACGAAAGTATATCACACCTGTAGATGCATTTTAGTATTAAAAATTAATAAAGAAAGTTTGAATTTTTAATATGCTATTTAAACAAATCATACATCTAAGTAATTTTTTATCTAATTAATTAAATTCTTGATGCAAGACTGTAGAATTTAAGAAAAGGAATCGTATATTTACATCCTTTAGTTCGATAGAAATTCCAAGAAGTATATTCTCGACCTAAAATGTTTTCATCCCTTGTAAATGGACGACGGAAAATAAAAGAACTAACCTGCAGAAATATTCCAAGAACTACCTTTCTCTGCGAATTTCATCGAAATTCGCATGTACAGATTCGGTGCGTTCTGTCGTTAGCTCAGCTGAAATGATTTCAGTTAATTTCAGTCAAGTAATTACTGCTTTCCCTCCGATCAATTACGTTACAAAGCCAGAAAGCCTGTTGCTTAATCGGGACCTCTTTTTGTATCGTCTATTACTCTTAGTGCGACAGATAAAATAATTTCCAGTTATTATACAGAAAACTTGTATTTTTATCATAGATGGAACTATCGACGTGAAAACCATTTCGTTTCATATTACTGGACTGCAAACGTTTATAGAAATGTTTAGTTATGTAGGCGAATTTCAAGAGTCTATAATTAAGAATAATTTCATTTCCTGTAATAATGGTTTTGGTAAACAAAAAAGGAAGTCCAGTAGCAATTTGATAAAGTCATTGGATTACTTCTTTTAAGTATCTTTAAATTAAAGATCGTATAACATAAAGGCCTGCTGTAATTCGATAGAATTATGAAATTAATGTTGTACAATCTTCAAAAATATTTGTGAATTATAAACGTATAAAGACTCGCAGTCTACGTATTACACTTATGAAGAGGAGAATTCTTTAATGGCCTGGATAGCTTAATTGGTTTTAGCAATCACCCGAGAAGCGAAAGATCCGGATTCCACTCCTAGTTAAGCTGTCTAATCGATAGATTCATTTTCTCAACAGCCGCTTCAATGGCATCGTCCCTTTCTTTCAATCTATGGTGTCATCTGGGCGAGTCCATTGCAAGGTCAAACTCTTCGTTAACATTAACTGATGGGGCACTGTTATTTAGAAAATAAACTCTCCTTTAATTACTACATTACTCTCCACAAATAAAATAATAAATTACCAATTTATAACAGTAATAAATGAAAAATTTATAACCGGAACTGAAATTCATTTTCAACAAGATTTGTACGGTAGTGAAGTTATACGAATATTAACAAATAGGCTTTTTTTATTTATCCATGACTATACTTTGGCATATTATTTTAATATTGCTAACATGAAATAAAACGGCAATTACTAATAAAGACATGAAAATTTAATTGGACGCATATTGCGTAATAATAAAATATACAGGTTGTAACGAAGTAAAAAGGAGTAGAATGAAATTTCTTCATTTAAAATCTCTCTTTCGAGGAAATCAAGATTGAAAATTTATGGAGTACACGTGCACTGGGTTATCTCGACGGAATACGAATGATAGAATTGACAGGAAGTTATTCTACATGAAAAAATAGATCAAAATTGTGGAATAAAATTTTCCCGTTTGAAATTCCGTTTCCGAGGGAATCGGATTTGAAGATTTATCGAGCACATCTTCATTTATGTCCGAACTCGATTTCTTTTAAAATGAATTTTTGAATAGAGAAATCTAATTCTAGATTTTTTACCTATTCTTATATGCAGTGCAACTGCCTATCGATTTTGCCATTTGAGATTTGCCAAGTGTTAATCGGAAGCACTCAGATGAAAAAACTTTACTTTATGGTTTTGATTTAATCTCTGTTATGTATAACTATAGCCTTTATGCTTAAACCATGAATTACAAAATAACTTCACAATATTAATAGTGGTAAAAATATCGATTTTATTATATAACGAACAGTGAGCTTTTGCTATAATGTTGTCGCAATACCTGATTCGAAATTGAATCATAGTAGTAGAAATAAACATTACTCATGTGCTTCTTGACTCAGAGAACGATATACAATTCGATAATCCAGCGACCTAATTTCGTAAGTGAAACATTGAAGTGATAGCTTTCAGAGGAAATGTCTTTAGAAAAACCTAATTCAGGATAGAAATTTGCTAAAGAATAATTATAGAGCGTTAATTGTATTTGCTGTGAGAACAGATGCAATATTATCGAGAAAAATGCGACAGAAATTGTTTGTGTAACAGGAAAATTTCGTAAAAGAAGGTTAAGTAAGTTGATTATATGACATTGAAGATCACATATATCTATTTAAATTCTAATTGCTAGTAGCTTAATTATTTTTACATTTATTGTAAATTGAATTTTATAATCTTAAGATGCCTACTTGTAAAATTCTATTGTATAACGAATATTCTCTTGATACAAAATTAATTTGTGCAAAACATTTATTGAAGCTCTTCATTCTAATATTCTGCAAAGAAACACAAATTATATTCAGTTATTTAAGTAAATAGGTTATAATTATACTACGGATTGTGAAGTAATTTAAAATTTGAATGATTATGATTGGAAAGGTATTATTGCAATGGAAAATAGTTTTTCTTAAATAACATTTGAAACGGTACTACGCTTAAAATGCATAAAACCTGCATTCTAGTTGTAGTATTTCGTAAAATCATTCTCCTTTCATTAATACGTAAGTAACGCTTAATTATTGAGTAATTAATGGGCGTTAAAATCGATGGTTATATCTAGGAATGAAAGCAACAGTTGCCATACGTTTGTTATGTCGAACAACACGAACAACAGCACGAATTGGCCTTCAATTGCTCAATGGATTGTGGATTATTGGGGTAAACTTTTCAATTTTAAAATTAAACACCGCGTCGTTTTATTTGAAATTGTTTACAATTGGTCAGTTTTGGATTTCAGTAAGTCGATGATGTTGATCGTTAATCCTTTGATGCGTATTGGACGAAGCCAGATTTGAGAGCAGTAAATTCGATTAATCTCTACACTATGCTGCACTGTGTATGGATAACAAAATTTGTTAGTATCTATTAGAAAACAGTACTACAAGTTCGTAAAATATTTTGCGAGTTGTCTCAGTTTATGTAACAAGGAACACATCGTTCAATACAGTTCTTCATTCCTTTTACTTGATGGAAGCCAACAAAATATTCTTATTTCAAGAATACATATTTCACTGTGGATGAATTTCATTCTTTACAAAAAAATATATAAAATTAAGATAATGAATAAACTTGAAAAAAAGCATTTGCATTTCATAATGGTTATCAAATTTCATAACATTATACATAACATTATACATTAAGTATATACACTATATTATTGTATATCGCATAGGATAATAAGAAATTCAATTTCATGTGCTTATATACATATATTTGACACCTTAGTAATTAATGCAATTAAAGAATTATCAACCTTTATGACAGGTTGACAGGCAATAAAGAAATCATTATTAAACACTGTATTGTACAGAAATATCCGTAACATTACGTAAAACCATGCACTTGGCCATAAACAATGAAATGCGAATTACACAAATACCCATCGTCCACAATCGCGAGTCAAGTTCCGCGTTTATTTTCCGGCGGTTTATCCGGCCGGAAGGAATTATCCGTGAATATTCCTAGGATTCTTGCGGAGGCAAAAATTTCACGTGCAAGATGGAAATTCGCGTACTATGTAATGTCCAATGGTGGTTGTTCGCGGAATAGTCGGATGATCTCCACGATCTGACCCGTACACGTGCATGGTATCCCGGAAGGTTAGGATACAAATTATACTACGTGTCCATGAAGTTCTAATAAATACATAAAAACAATTCATATCAAGTTTATACGAACTTATCACTTTCGTTATATTATAATGAATAATTCGTTTATATCATGCGCATATCGCTGTTTGGTATTGATAGTAGCATAACTTAAAAGATGTACACTTTAGAGGATAGACTTTTTAAAGTTTACATTTTTAAAGATATTAAGTATACATCTTGTTAGTTATTATACATAATAGCGATGGAATTATAAATATGCCATTTTGCATGAAAACAGGAGATAGATAAATACAGATCTTATGTTGAATGAAAACAAACTTGAGATTTTTCAAATTGTAACACTATCAGTGACATATCAGAAAGTGTTTTGTTTAAGAATTACGGACGTTCAACAGTTTCTATTAATTTCCTTGGCAGTGAACATTTTGAATAGATTTCTAAAATTGCTCTTCTGTTTCTATATCATTTGCATAGATCCGCTGTTTCGAATGAACAAACAATCTTCTTATAACCGCTTAATCCCTTGCTCTATAACTTCTGTCAAAACTGTGCGGTAGAACGAATCTCATATTTCTTCCATGTCAAGGTTTACTCTGAAACACACCAATTAATAACACAAAAATAATATTTAATTCGAACTCAAAAGAATTCAGTCACTTGTACTTATATTCGTTAAACTGTATTTGAAACCTCTGCCACGAGACTGACACGGTATCCTAACGTAACACGTTCGCTACCAGCTTCGATGACGATCCTGTAACATTTTATTCAATCCAATAAAATTTTTATATAAAATATTGAAAAAATGCGACTGAATATAATATATATTATAACTTGAAAGAACAATATCTATAGGGTAAATTTCAGTTTCTTTATGTAAAATATATGATTCTGGGTGTCACAGATACGTGACGCTGGTAGCAAACGTGTTAAGCATTTCCTGACATACGTCCATACGAACTTTTTTTACTTGTTCAATCTCACGAACACATAATATGATTTTTATCCCGGCCTTTCGAGACACCTTGTATACACACAAGTTTACATAGACGTCTTTTTACATGTATGTACAATACTTGCGCGAGCGCGCGCATAAAAGAGCTGCAGACGTCGTAAGGCCAACTTTCTCCTCTGGCGAGCAATAAGGCGGCATTACGCAACCATGCTCTCTGTGCCTTTTACTGTGTTGCGAGCACGGAGAGCCGTTGGCCAGACCTGTTTTCATCATCCACGTTTCGTGCAGCGAGAATGTACGCGCGAAACATTACGTTCGATCACTGGCAGCGCACGGCGAACGTCATCTAAAACTGCACACCCTGTATAACAACTACAACAATTTTCTCTGCCGCTTGCTTTTAGCGGTTCAAGTTGAAAGTTGAAAGAGTTTGCACGCAAGTATCGGATCATACGTTGTAACTTATAATATTAGTACAGTGCTTTTAGCTATGTCTATTATTTATTTTATTATTTAGTGTTTATTAGTAGCTTCACGAGAGCGTGAAGAATTTCGTATGTAAGTTGGAATTTTTTACAGTATATTATTGGTTGTAAATAAATTTATCCAAAGAGAAAGTACTTGTTATTGAATGTTTACTTGAAATGATCAGTCTAGTGTAAAATATGTATTTAATTAAAATTGAATTGAATTATCATAGAATTCATTTGTATTTTCAAACGAAACTATGTACTTATTATATTACGCGTAGCAGAGTTTCTAAGTGGAAACTTTGATCATTTTCAAGAAAGGAAATAAAAATTCGAGTAAAGATTTTATATTTTAACTTGAATTTAAATTCTTACTTCAGTTACACTGTATTATTATTTTGCAATGTAGATAATCACTAAAATCCAACTGCATCTTCCTATCAATCCTAAACTGTATTTATACTGTATACATATTAATATAATCGGTCATTGTCCTATTGCTCATGCCAAAATAAAAATTCAGCGCATTGATGTTTTGTAAGTCGTGTAAATTACAAATCATTTCATACAAATCAATCAATATCTATTAATTGTATTCAACAGTGATGTGTACAATCAAAAAGTACAGGCAGCGTTTAATAAATATTAATATATCCACTAAAATATGAATTATTCCAAGAATTGAACTCCTAAAAACATCAAATTTATCGATACATATTTTCGATACGTAAAATCCATAGATTGAAAAGTCACGAACGACTGTGTACCGCGCAATTTTGTGCGCAACAGGGTTCCGGTCCGGACTGACGTTTATAAAGGGATGTCCACGAGCGGAAATACTCAGTTCTCGCCCAGTTTCCGGGCCCGGGAGAGCTCCATCTTTCGGCTCTTTGATTCTGGATCATCCTTGGCTAGGCTTGGTTATGAGTGGCTCAAAATAGGGGATGAGAAGGAGTTGCTTCTTCGCCTCAACTTCCTTTCCTATTTTGTCTCATTTAACCCGTTAACTTTAGAATTTAGTGTTAAAAATCTCTTGTGGGATGTATAACAGCATCAATAAATAATAATGAATAAAGAGTATTGATAACAGAAATCTATAACAGAATCAACAGGAAATGAAAAAGAATTACCTGTCCATTTGAAAAAATAAGTAATTGATTGTTGAAAAAATTAATATTGTTTTGGGTTTTAAAATGAATGTACTCGTCGAACTCAATTAATTGGAATACAAGCTAATTTTAATTACGATAATTAAATTAAAAGCTCTACCCTCCTCATTGGTTTTGTTTCATTTAATTTCGTTTAATCATAACTTTAATAATCTTTATCTGAGCAATTAGATAAAGTATCGCCCTGTACGATGACATTATATAATCTTCTATTCTATTTCATTTAATTAAATGTTTATTTTAATCTCTTCGCGGAAAACATATTTAACCCCTTGCCATACAACGATGTGTGAGACTTCTGATGAAGATTTCGGGATTAGTTTAGCAAAGTAAAAAACTGTTTTACTATTACCAATATATTATCTTAAAAGTAAATTTCTACTTACAGTGGAGTGAACAATTTCTTTGCGTTTCTTCTAAACTGCTGATAGAAACATTTTGCACGATCTTAGTAGCAAAAGTAAATAATATGGCAAGGGGTTAAGAGTAGAAAAAGACAATTTGAATCTCTTGTTACTTACACTTTATGCGATGTAAACAAACAAATATTAAACGACATATAGATGGACGAAGGTAATTGTAAAAGTATTAACAAATCGCTTGTGTTCTCCCAAGATAAGTTTTCAGATTGTAGGTATTGATTCAATTGTTTGAATCATGAGGCAAAGTGTGATTTAGATGGACGTTATATTCAATTATTAATAATGTAAATTTTATTTACATTGAATAAAATGTTTGTTAAGTTAATGTATTTAAATGGAATCATGTATCAATACACTATTTTTCATTTCGACATATTCATAGTTATTGTTATATTTTATTATTTTGTCCAATTTCTATTTATTCGAGTTATGTAAATTAGAACTAACCAAAAACTGAAATCATATCTGTCCAATTCCGAAAAAATTCGACTTTTCAAGTCCAAAAATTGTTGCACATGATCCGTCGGAAACTGCAAAAAAGTTTTCATAACTCAGTTGGAAAATGTTTCCGGTCACAGATTCAACTTTTTTAAGCTTTTTAGATGGTAAAATATGTTTTCAAATTATAAACATTTATGGCTGTGGCAAAAATATTCGATCGCCATGATACTGTAAATCATTTCACTTTGTACTTTAGATACGTAAAAGAATAATTTAAAAATACATTTTACGTAATTTTCCGTTGCAATTACGAATATTACACGAGTTCATTTCTCTCGTGAAATGTTCAAAATATTAAGTGGCATTTCAGTTGTTTTAAACACTCCTTAAAAACTTTAGCCATACCACGAAAATATTCTATCAAATGAACAAACATATTTGTACCATTTCTAAAATACTTTGAAAATTACAATGTCACATAATTGAAAACATTTTCCTTTAATTATCTTCATTACTTATTAAAAATACAACGCATCGAAAAATTCAATGTTTCATTCAAGTACTTTAAGACAATATCTTAAGGCGAAAAATGGTGGCCAAATATTTCTGTGACAGACTGTATTCACTTCCGGCAAAGTTAGTAGCAAACAGGATCAACGCTTCTAACCGAACAGCGTGGTAAACCTGATTTCCAGTAGTGATCCTAGAACAGAGATACAGACTCCCATACATAAGTAGGTTTGTTACACGGTAGGGAAACAAAAATTAGATACGTGGTAGTGCTCGAGCTACCTCAGCAGTTCAACAGCGAGTGGTAATATGACACTGGCAAAGGTCATGAGAAAAGGATGTCGGGACACTTAATACAGTAAACACGCTAGAGAGTTTCGGCTTGTTTAACGCGCAGCCGGTATTTGGCCCCCTCGCCAGGAAGATAGTACAGTTGCACAAGTTAAGGAAGTGTAGTGGCGCATCCCGTCACTCAAGTCACTATCCACTTCGGCTGTCCCTCTCATTAAACCTGTCTGAACGATCCAGGATTCAAGTGACTTGAGCCTGGAATTTCGTGAGCACTCGACATCCTGAACAAATTAAAATGAAATTGAAACGCTTGATACTTTCATTTCTATACTCATAAGTATGTCGACTCTGTGAGCCTTCATGCAAAATCGAATGTTCAAGAACATGATTTGATAAAGGATTATAATGAGGAATAGTTTTCCCTAGAAAATACTATGGAAAGCACTACACTTTGGATATTTTATATAGTTCTTCTTATTGTGTACGTTTTATACAATGTCGCAGTTTCGAATTTTCCATAAATCCATGAATATGAGCGGGTTACTCATAATATATTGGAAAAATAGTTATACAGGGTGAGTCGTTTAATTGTGCCATCGAAGTTTATTTGTTGGGTAAAAAAATGTTCGAGGCAGAAGTTGTTTCGCGTCAACAGCTGAAATTGCTATTGATGAAAATATGGTCGGTTTGATTGACACCGAATAACTTTTGATTGGAACATTCATGTGATAAATGGTTTACAAGTACCTTTAGCTGGCATGGTTGAATGACTCGCCCTGTATAATAATTGTGATGTAATACAGAATTTTTTTTCCGATCTTGATGATCTAGGTTTTATAAAATTTAAAGATTAAAAAATAGATTTATATCTATGTAGCAAGTATTCAATTGTCTTTGTTTGATTTTTTGTGGTGATGGCAGAAGTGGAATGAATCTTGTTAGCTATTTATATTTACTGCATTCATACAGAAAATTTCTCTAATCCTTTAGTATTACTTTTCCTTACCTTCTTGCCTTATGATAACGTGTAAGACTCGTACGGAAGAATTTCAACAGAATTTAACAACTATAAATATCAATTCAAATTAAATGCTCTTCTATTATTAATTATTACACTTTAGACCAAACATAGACATAGAGTATGCCTAGAATGTTTCTCTTTTTTTCAATAAAACAATAACAAAGTAGTTGTATCGACCATAATCAACAAATAAATCGTCGAGCGATGGGTTAACAAGAATTCAACAAGCATGAACATCACTCAATTCTAATGAATTAAAAATAAACGTTCTTCTATTGTCAATTATTACACTTTAGAGCAGACATAGGTATAGAGTAAACCTCGAATGATTCTCTTTTTTCAATAAAATAGTAAGAAAGTAGTTATGCCGACCATAATTAACAAATAAACCCTTAGAGCGATGGGTTAACATAATGAAAACCGAAATACCAATGTTTGGAAGCTGCCGCGAGCACACAAAGATTATAATAACCGCGGACAATGGCACGATAAGCCGAAAAGAAAACGATAGAGATGTATAATCACACGCCGGAGCACTCCGACTTTCATTGCGTGCATAGTGCAGCTGAATGCACCGGTGATTCAGCGTATTTCCGTTAACCAGGCATCCGTACGGCGCGATCTTGTAAACACATCGCAGCCCGAAATAGGGTTTACATATTAATAGACCGTCCCGAGATGCATCTGGACGAAAGTGGCCAAACTGCAAGAAGAGGCGACTTACGCTGAATTGGAAACACACGAATCCACCGGTTTGCTCGTGTACGTTCAACGTGTAAACGACGAGGTGTGCGTTGCTCGGCTCACGGCATACTCTTCAGAACTCACGTTACAAGTACGAATTGGCCTTGAGTAGTTTGATAGCCTGCAGGAAGTACAGCAACTGCTTCAAAGGACGACTGGCTTCGCGGAGACAGACGGGACTCTTAGCTCTCCACATTGTCTTGGCTTTAAACGAAGTTTAATTTCGCCGTGAAACCTTCCAACGCTCCACCGTTTTGCGCAAATTATGTTATATTAGGGAATTTCACGTGTCATGCTTGATGAACGCTCGTTGCAAATGCTGCGGGATTAAAAATTCCATTTGAATTCGCGAACGTAGCGTATTTTACTTTTACTTTATGCAGTGTTGAGCGCAGTTTTAGTTTGTATCGTATTAACTGTGGGTTTGTTATTCGAATGAAGTGTTGGAGAATGATTATTTCAGTAAATGTCACCTCATTTTGCTGGGCGCCATCGTGAGATAACTGAATTGATTTATTTGAAGAAGCAAACGAGTTTTCTTCTATTTTGTTTTGCGTATTTATATTCGATTAAACGTATGGTTTGTTGTTTCACGCTGAAATTATTTGATGATTTATTTAAACGAATTGATTCAGGTAGAAAATTATTAGTTCGATTTTATATAATAAAATTACTTTATCTATATTATCCTTTTCTTGTTTATTTTAAATTGTTATTTTTTATCTTTACTTAAAACAAACTTCGATTAAGTCAGAACCAAAAAAATATTTCATTTGTATTAATAACGTTCTCCATTTTCGTCGAGGTTCACTTTTCCTGATTTTCGAAGGTAGTCGAAATCTTTTTCGTTCGACGTTAAAACTAAGTCGCTGTAGAATGTTTTCTTTGGGTGATAATTGTTGCTAACTATTTCTTTCGTATTTATTAGTTTAAGTTAGAGTTTGATTGTAGTTTGATTAGAATCATTGAAGTCCGCCATGAATGCATAGAAATCGGCAGTCTATTTGCAACAGCCAAAGTTTACAGAAAGAGGGAAAACGGAAGCACAACATCCAATCGTATTGTGTTTCCGGAAAAAACCGGCTTCATTGTTTATCAAACAAGTGGACAAATATTTCTGAACGGTAGTGTATACACTTCTGGAGATATTAGGTTCAGCGGAAAGTCCGTTCCGTTTCTGTAGTCGAAACACAAAACCACCTAGTGGCAAAAACAAAATGAACTTTTCGTTCGATGCAGTGTTCATTGCGTTATTCGAATAACGAATGTATTGTCACTTATATGTACGTACCTAACTGCCGTAATTAGAAAATATTATTGCGTTACTTTAATTAAAAATTAAATGTCAATTACTTGATGTAACAGAATCCCTTATTCGTTGTGCGTACACATGAAAGTGATGGGATATAAATACATATAAGTTTAAGTATATTTAAATAATAAGATATCGAAAGGTATAAAAAGTTTCAAATGAAAAAATAATTGAACATTCATCAAATTGATTACTTTTTGTTATTCGTGTCTGAAATTTTGTTCAAAGCGATATAAAATTGAAAGAGTATTAAGTTATTGTTTTATTGCTTTTCAAAATTAATAAAAGAGCAACTGGAAAGTCATTATTTAGAATTAGTAAATTGCAGACATTTATGCAAATTTCAATTTCAAAAAGGAAGAATGAGTTACACTTTCTTAAATGTCAATTTTTAAATCTACAACGAAATAGGCAATGAAAAATGAGAAACATTCAAATAAACATGAAAAGTAAAGTATCTAAAAATGTTTAGTTTGTAACTCGTTGTATTTATAGACTGGAGGTTGAGAATATTCGCGAATGTGTCATGACAGGATTTATTAATTCATACGCTCGAAACACGTAAGTCTGGAGAGTAAACGTGACTGGAGGGTAAACAATAATTTGACAAACATGTAATTTAACGTGGTCTGCATGAAATGTATTAATGTAGAAACTTTGAAACTGCTAGAGGTAAAAGAAACGCTGAACAGCAGAAAGTTAAAGTTCAGTTAAAGAATAAGAAAGTAGCGTCATAGAAAGGAAAATGGAAAATGTGACGGCAAACTTTTCTCGACGTCGGCGTCGGCGTCGCGGGGACGAGGCGATAGAACGAACTCAGTGCTAAGTAAAATATTATTATTTATCACTAGAACTACTGTATCAGTAAAAATGACTGATTGCAACTTTCTTATTTTGCTAGTACTCGCAACATAAATGCGTTAAATATTCGAAATTATTAAAAAAATTAGTAAGTTTCATAGGAATTACATATTGATTATCATATTAAATAGTCTATAGATACAGTGTTAATATTGCTTATATAAGAAACAATCACTAGTTAATCTTAAATTGCACGTATCATTTTAAAATTAAATTATCTTATATATTACAATGAGATTTTTATATAACACTATATTTGAAAATGAATAAAAATAGCGCAGCTTCGTTTTGAAATACTTCATTTCAAAATCATTACGTTTATTTGTTTCTTTTTTAGTCGCGTTTTTGATTTTTCAAAAATGCTGTTGCATTTTTTCTAATAATACTTCAAACTTGTAGATGAACCGAAGATCACAACAGGATTAATTAAATATAGCAAACTATCTTCGTAATATAGCAACAAATTACACTACTGAACAATTTTTAATTTTTTTTATCTAGGTATTTCTACATTTAATAGGGGATTCTTGTAGATTTTAGCATAATCTTCATTAAAAGGAAAATATTTCACTTGCAAACATTTTGTTTACACTTTCAAATATTTTGTTATCTTCCAAAACATTTAATATTTTGACTTATAACGTATTTTCCGTAAATTTTTCAATCAGAGCTGAATTATGTCCACTCATTTCGTACGGTCTGTTAATCATTACGCCGATGAACAGGGTAGTTCATCGAAAGAAGCCCGAGGCTGGCTGAATTGTACATATTGACAGAGTTCTCTCAAAGGGAGGTTGTACACCTAATCATTACTCCAAAGAAAACAAGAAATATGAAAGTTACGTTCGATTATCTTATGCCTGACTGCAACAATTATTTCTCCTACTTCGAGAAATTTATGTTATATGACGTCAAATTTTTTACCTCTTAAGAAAGATTTCATATTTCCAAATCACCGTTAAACATAAGTTCCGAGATGGAAGGAAAAGCAAATAATAATTTTAACAAACTTTGTGATTTAAGAAAGAACTAATCACGTTGCCAAGATCACCACAAGTTTCGATTCTATTCTGCTTCAGATAATTTGCAAACTTTACAAACAAAACTATCTGTCATGTTCGATTCTTTCATTTTTAAACACATTCGCGTCTACTGACGTGAATTTACATCTTTTCAAATTCTATTTCTGATTGTCGCTACCGTGAACTCTAACCTGAGGTACTCCGCGGTTTCAGAAACGGAACAACAAAGCTACCAAAGCTGACTCAAGCTTCAACATCCTACTGTTCCATACAATCTGCAAACTCTATTAACGAAGAACATCCGCGATCCGTTTATTACACGTAACTCCTTAACTTCTAACATCGCGGATTTCTCGAAACGCGATTTCAGTGAAATCAGAATTGCGCTTAACGCAATCAACGTAACTGTAAATCGGACGATATTAAAATTTCCATTAAAATGTTTAGCGTAACTCGAACCGTTTCATCGGTCGATCGGGGCACCGTCGATCGCGTTACATCGTTTCCACTCGCAATCAAATATTCGAAGGATGCCCGATCGGTTTTTCTCGCTTCCGGATCGTTCGATCCCGCCGCGGCGTTATTTAATCTGAATGTAATTCGAAACGCGTGATTAAGGATAACCGTTCGACGCCACCGGCAAAATCCGCGGAACGCGGTAAACGTTCCCCGATAGAAGTGTAATGACGGTTACTCGATCGATCGGCGACACTGGCGGGCGTTCGGGCGGGCGGGAATCGCGGTACCCCGGGATTATTAATGTCGCCGTTGAACCTGAATGATTAATTAGACGTATCAGACCGACCTTGAACTTGCTTACCTTGGCCCGGCCATGCGATGACGTTCCTTTTTCACCACGTGACGAACGGTCCAAGCGACGAGTAACTCGAAGAGGAAGTTTTATTTCGGCCGGAAGAATCTGGCTGCCGATCACGATCAATCCAAAGCCCGGGAACAATTAACACGAACGGAACAACCGGAGCACTGGAGTCCTCGGTTGAACAAGGAACACTGAATCATCCAATGTAGATAACTTCAGAGATTTCGGGAATACATTTGAACTATCGAACCGTGGCCCGAGTAACTGGAATAATTGACATGGAGTGTAACAGGCTTTTTCATTTTATTAATTGTTTACCGAAGGAAGGATAGTTTATCGAGCGTCGTTTAATGTCCACACTGTTTCCCTGGTGTCGGCTTTAAACAGCCTCGTTTCTTGTTAGGCTTATGCTTCCTACGTTTTTCTTCGTTCTTTTATTTTTTCGAACCGTCACGATCAGATCGACGATGACGACGACGACGATGCTGACGACGTCAGTCGACGGAGCGCGGATGCACGGCAGGGTTAGAGGACTCTGAGGTGGGTGAATGAGGGCATGGTGCTGACGGTGGAATTGGGGGTGGGGAGTCAAGTGAACCTGAGCGCAGGTTCGTGCGCTCGACAAGTACACTTGCCTATTGAATGCACTTTGCTGCGTTACAGAAATGTTTCTGACAACAGAAACATGTTGCTTCGTTTACCATTTTACACGGGATTTCGATCGGAACCGACAAGACTTTTGCATCTTATTTAACCCTTACGTTTGCCACGGGGCCTCTGGTAACCATTTTTCAATTTTCTTCTTGACAATTATAGTTCGCATTGAAACGTGTATTCTTCGTTTTTATTTGCAAGGAAATAAAAATTCGACTGAAGTATTCGTGTTTTAATGAAAATATAAATTTCTACTTCGGTTACTCTGTATTATTATTTTGCAATGAAGACGATCAATCAAATTCGTTTGTATTTAAAAAGAAATATTTTGTATAAGTTAGAATATTTAAATATTTGTTATGAAATATTCATATTTTTAAGAAATCTTTGATTCTGAGAATCATCAGAATGTTCTGTGAAAATATTTAAACGATACACCTAAACTGCATACACATTAACATAAGCATTGTTCCATTGTTCACGTCAAAATAAAGGATGAATGCACTTTGCTATGTTATGAAAATGTTTCTGACAATAGGTACATGTTGCTTCGTTTACCATTTTACAAGATTTTTGCATCTTATTTAATCCTTTCAACTTTCTTTTACACAATTTATTTTCCTGCGAATATTTGATAGAATTATTTTGGATATTGATTTTTTTAACATACAGTTTCCAGTTCCAGTTTTTCAAATTAAAAAAGGGAAGGTTTTCAGTGACATATTTGAATAGTGTGTTTTTTATTTTTTTTTACAGATATCTTATAAATGCAATTCATGCGAAAGTTTCTTTCCACTATTTAATTTTAAAATTAATTTTAGCGCCGAAGTTGAAAAGAAGAAAGACAGTGTTTTACAGAAAAATAAAAAAAATGTAAGGTCAAGTTAGCATTAAGAAACAGTAAGAATACAGGAAAAAACGTACAATCGGACAATGCCAGACGTTTGTATTTTATAATACAAATATAATTTTTTACAATTGTTTTAAAGAAAATTGTCAACCTACATGTTTCAAGTATATGGAGAGGTCTTTTTTTTTAATGACGACGTTGATTTTATACGGTATTATAAGCATTCTATGAGAGCACTTCGAAGCTATGCTGCATGTACGTGAAAATATCAAAAAGCAAATATTAAAAGGAAATATTGAAAAGTGAAGAAATATTTGTTAACCTGCAAAATTCAAATATTATGGATATTGATTCAGTTCCTGTTTGAACGACGAAGGATATCTATCGAATGTAATGAATATAGAAATTAGTTTTAGACTTTCTCATTTAATTGATCACAGATCCATTTACATTTAAACGCTTCCTAGCCATTTTATATATACAAATGGAACAAAACTATCGAAAGCAATGGAGAACACTTCGAGGATTGCAAAATGTACGATGTTTACTTATAATAGCAGTTTTATTCGATACTTCATGTGAATGTATCAACTATTCATGAATGTATCGTTTTAATGAAAACTTACTTGACGTTTTACTTTTACGTTTAGTTTTTTTGTTACACGGAGCAAAATACCTCTTTTACAGCTAATTTATTATTTCATGGTCAAGCAGTTCATCTTCCTTTCCCTCGCAAAGAGCATTTGAAACCGCGTTACCTTTCCTCTGAGCAATTCTTGCTTCCTTTGTTGTCTGTTCGTGTTTTCTTTCAACACCTATAATTTCCTTGGCATCGGGTTCAACGTAAAACTTGAAACAATAGCTCGAGTTGCTATGCCCATTGTTCTAAATGTTTTACGGATGGGGGAGTAGCCTTCATTAAAATTTGCGATTGCTAAATACTTAGTAATCTTTCAACGCCGCAATATAAACGCTTTAGGAATGCTCTAATAATCCGTTGAAGTTTTCATTGTTATTCTGCATGCTCCTGGCTAAACACCGCTCTAATAAATCAGTTGTTGATAAATCTTTACAGATTAACTTAATTACTTCTTGTATGAAGTCACTAAGCGGAACGTGGGGCATATATATATATTTTAATGGCGTTCACATCCATTGTACCTGTAGAACCTTCACGGTTTTTTAACCATTTTTCAAGCACATTTGAACGATCTATTTTCCTTTTACACGCATCACACTAACTTGACTTTATTCTGAACTCAATTATTTTACATTTCTTCGATTATTGTCTTTATGACAAGTAACGAACCACAAGGAAATATAAAGCTTGCCAAAATTTTGAAATGTTTTCAACCTTTCAATACTTTGCTTTATTTTTCATTCTATTTTTATTTTACCTTCATTGTTATTAAGTAACAAATAGCTCCTGTCCCTTATGTTTCTTTCTTACAATTCGTCACATTCATTAATGGGAATAAACTCGTTTTATGCAACAGAAATTCAAGCACTGTTTCTACATCAGTTGTCTTCGTAATACCTACTAAGATAAGAAAAACTTCTCCAAATTAGGGGCAAATCATTTTTCATAAAATTTCTCGTGAAGATTTGACAATCTTGCTTTAGATTTTCATTTCTCAAACATTTGTACGCCAATGTTTGTTTTGAAAATAAAGAAATTACTCAAAAATATTGTGATCTTAACCCTTTGCACTCGTATGACACGCTAAAGATGACAATACAAATTTTTTATACTTTATTTATGGTACTTTAGAAAATACCACGTTTTAAAAGATCATAAAAACTAAATCTTTTTATAACAATAATCCATAAAATGAATATAAAACGTTGAATTCACTGCTGTAAAATACTTTAATTCTTTTCCCTAAAAATAAATACAAGTTCGCACCCAACAACAGTGAAAATAAATCGCGTGCGAAGGTTTAAAATGCAGGTAAATGCAGAGATTTTGGTCGTCAATGAAAGGGTTGAATATACCAGATTACTCAGGTGGCAAATCGGTGCGACAAGTGTGTATCGAGACATCGAACATACATACCAACTTCCTTAACCTGTTCTTACGATGCGAGTTTTCCTATTTATACCCTTGCCGCCGCGGGGATGCTTTTAGCTAATAATACGCGGTAACGATCTTCTTTTCCCCACTTGTATTCCCCATAGGTTTTCCTCCCGCGTGTACTTAGTCCCCCAGCCAACATTCCCCAAGGATTTAGCAAATTTTCGACAAGCGTGCAGATTTTATCCAGCGTTATCATCAAATCGTAAATCCATATTGTAGGGGCATGGTTCATAATAGACCAGTGACGAGACGAAGTACAGTATGACTCAAAAATATTTGGTTGCAGTGAGCAATACAGTAGAATCTTGATTATCCGAACTGAAAGAGACCAGGATGGTCCGAATAATGGAACGGTAGGATAACGAATTTATGAAACTGCTTATAATTGAATTTATGGGTGATTTGAGAAAGACAGATCGTGTTTATAAATTAATACTAATAGATAGATAGGATCATTTTTAATAATATAATGATTTAAGTGGATAAAATGATCTGTGGTTACGCCGCACCATTATAATAGGTTATTGGAAACTGGTTTCAGATTTGTGGGGTAGATAAGTATTTACTTTGACGAAGGTCGTGAACCTTTAATAGAATATAATATAATGCATTATTGTTAGTAATTATATTATATAATATAAATATTGTTAATAACATAAAAGGTATAATTAATAATATACAAACGTTTCGAAATCATTGGATCACTGTTCAATTTAATTCGAATTTAATTAGACAGTTTAGAATAGTTCATAAAAAGAATATTTCTGTGGATCGCTGTGTACATTTATATTATTGCAAGCCACATTTTTGCTAAAAGAGTTAAATGTGTTTTACAGTTTGTTAAATACATAAAAATGCTCAATGATCTAGCTTCGTATTTCCATTACTCGATTTCTAAAATGGTCAAAGCTTCCGGCGAATGAAGGAAATTAATTCGATTGAAATTGTTTATTAAACTAAACGAACGTTGCATCGATTATATAAAGATATCAAGTATTTTGTGGTCGACATTGTTTACTGAAACATAAAATAATATTTACATTGGATATCATTGTTAATATTGGTGTTAATTAAATCAGCTTTGGAGTAAAAAGTGAACGTTTATAATCAATTTAACAATAAAAATTACATCTGGCCCAATGTTCCCTTTGTTAAACTGCACGCGCCAGTCGCGATGTTTTCAAAGCGAACGAAATAAAAACGTTCTGTTTTTTCCACATTTAATTGAGTCTTCTTTGTTGAGCGATGTGTAGTTTTATGGTTCAATAAACCCTCGCTATGAAATAAACTACTTAGAATTTATTTCCCGGCCTAACCTTATCAGTATCTGTCCTATCTCACAACGAGTAACGTAATTTAAAATATTTATATTGATTTGACTAAATTGCCGCAACCTTAAACGCTTATTTGAAGTTTTTAATAACACGAAAGAAGCAACTGGCTGATAATAAGAAGGAGCATAACTGCGGCTTGGAACATTTATCTTAATCCTTTTTATTCTATGGCTATATAGGTTTTTCTCTTCCGCTATTGTCACGTGTTTTTCGTATGTTCCTCGCGCGATATAATAATCGCTAGCATAAGACTGGCGTGTTGTTAATTGGTTTCGTCGAAAAAGCTTTCTAGCTACCAGTTTTTAACTCTTATCATTTCTTTCGCAACTGTCTTCTTCAAGTGTTTAATATTCTTAACAATTAACTAAAAAAGGATTCTATGAAACGGTCGCATTAAAAACACAGTACTTTTTAAATATAACTTACTTTTTCTTACTTATTTGAATATAAGAAAATAATACTACTTGCCAAATACAAAAAATTATTACCACACTGATTCATTTACATAATTTACAGTATTCTGTGACCTAAACAATCATCTAACTTCCACATGGCTCTCATTCAAATGGAAATGGTAGTCTTTGTGATCATTTTTGGCCATTTATATTAAATAAAAAGAAACTATTCAAGAATTATTAAAAATAAATATTCACTAACATTTATTAACTACTTTAATTGATTCAATCACGTAAATTAGTTTAATCTTTATTATTTGCAACGACTATTTTCGAAGGCCATTAATTTTGAATTATTTTTATAATAGTTTTCAACGTAACAACCCCTGTTGCTTGAACACAACAGTCGCTTTGGAATAAATCCTTTCACAGCGTCTCTTTAAAAAGAAGAATACCCTTATTCCCTCCAATTAAAACTAAAACGCTCATCAAAAACCAAGTGCGCAACAAAAATAAAATTCCCATTGTTCAGGAACGACCAAAAGGCCCCATAAACTTTTAAAAGGAAACAGCTTTCGCATTGTGTTCCAAATGCAGTTAGGTCACGGCAGCTTCACGGAAGGGAGTAGCTGCCGTAGAAATATTAAGAAAGATCTCGAGGCTGGCGTTCCTTGTCAATTCCAGACGGGACGCGTCGAATAGGAAGGAAAGGTAAGATTGACGAGCGTCCAGTATTTTCTGTCTGGGTTCAAATACAGTACATCGCTAGAGCAGTGGTTGCCAAGCTTCTATAGGCCGACCTTAGAATTAGCAGTTTTTTCCAAAATGAAAAAAAGAAAGATTTCCAGATCATTAACCGTTAGACTTCCAACAGGATAATATACGCTGGAGTACAATGACAAATTTCAATTGGGTAATTGAACCGCTTAAATTGCACCGTTTTCCAACCTAATGATAGTTTGGGATCTATTTTATGAAATAATCCGAGTCAACCGAATGGAAAGATCTCTTACTTTTCCCTTAGCAACACACTGTCTTTCCTTTTGTTCATATTTTCTGTTGTCATTTATTAAGACTTTAATTGATTCATGATTCAATTCGCATATTGCCAAATCAATTTCTTTAGTAACTCCCAAAGAAGCATCTGCTATTTTTTTAACCCTTTGCACTCGACAGTTTTTCACTTGAAATATTCTATACTGTCCAATCAGATATAGACAAGATTCTTTAAAATGAATTTAACAAGAAATCATACGTAAATCAGGTAACAAAGCTATTTTTTTTCAATATTTCACGTATCGATGCAGTATACAAAGGCTAATGGTAAATACGACAGTTTATAATTTTGCTGTATCAAATTATCTGGCGATTGGGAGTCGCCTCTCGAGTGCAAAGGGTTAATAATCGCGAAAAGAAGAAATCTGGAATGGGTCATTTTCACCCGTTCGGTAGTTCCAGTGTTAAATGTTTCGCGACACATCAAGAATCAGCTCGCGACCCACACTTTGCGAACCTCTGCGCTAGAGATAGCCCATAGTGGTTGTTCGCGGAAGGTTCAGGGTGAGCGCAGGGCGCCTGCGCCAGGTTCGGCAGAGGGTTGCACCGGCGGGATCGTTTTCGGCGGAGCGGTTCGCGAATATTGACGCGACGCAGGCGAGCCGGGGGTTAGCAGGTGGCAGGAGCTTTTCCGAGGCCAAGGGCTCCTGGGGTCGGGCCGCCAATGAAAACACCGCTTCAGGAAGCTGCGCCTTCTCCTTGGACTAAATTTCCTTTCATCTTGCTGAATGGAGCGCCGGTAGGGATTAAAGTTTTATGATCGTTAGCGTCTTAAGATCTCATTCCTGCTGTTATTATACCCGGTTTAATTACGAAAAATTTGTTGCTACAACGGGAACGATGTGTGCAGGATTCTGCTAGGTTTGGCGTGGTAGTCGCACTACGGGGGAGAAATGTAAACGTAGCTGCTGTGAACGGCAAAATGATAGGATGTAATTATTAGGCCGCGAATCTTGATGAGATGCGAAACTTTTGAGAAATTGATTCGAAATGTGGAATTGCAAGAGGAAATTGTTTTCCTTAAATATTATAACTACACGTTGGATATTTTATGAGTTTTCTTGTATTGCGTGTATTCTGTGCAATTTTCAAATTTCGCATAAATGCACGTAATAATTTAAGTAAAATGAAAGTAATAATTTAAAATACCTAGTTCATTCGAATCAAAATCCCTTTTGTAATTAAGGATGCAGTCTATGTATCAGGAATACATTAAAGTGTACTTTGGAAACGATCTCCCAGATTCTACTACAAGTTCCGAAAAAATTCGTACATTGACAGAACAGATACCCTGCATTATCTTCAATCCCTGTGTAAATTTAAACTTTCATCGAGTCGCGTACAAAGGAACCCACAAAGCAAGAAAAGAATTTGCTTCGGCCTAAGAAGGGTGCTTCAACGAAGTTATACGAGTATTGTCTATCTATTTCCGTTGTGCTCCATGACGCAACGAAACAAGTCAGCAAAGACGAATTCGGACCAAGTTTTTGAGGATTAATGATACTCTCTTCCATCGTGATGCATATTATTACAAGTACCTTGGACTCGGCACGGTCCTGTTCGTTGATCACTTAGACGCGAGTGAAAATTCGAATTTACGTATCGTACAACGATCTTACACACCACCGATATAGAACTGCTAGAACGAACGTAAACGTGCTCGACATACTCTAATGCGAATCGATGTCGAAACTGTGAAACATTAAACTCTGTGAAAGATGGATAGAGTATTTGGGGCGAATCGGATATTTCTCACTTTTTAATTTTTTGCTTGTAACACGAAGATTTTTAAGATTTTTAATCATTCTTTTCACTGATATTGAAGCTGAATATGTATTAATAACTTCATGAGAAAATTGTCTTTCTCAGTTTTAACTATTAATTTTTTGAAATGAAATCTGAACTGATCCGATTCACCTCGCTCTACCCTACACGACGTCGTGCATAAATATTTCTACGTTTGATAGAATTACTGTAACGATTTTAAATGGAATAAGCATATTATTTATATAATATACGTGAAATATTCATGGAAGAACTTTATTGAAATGAAATAAATGTTTTATTAACATTTATGTTAGTAATCGGATACCCAGCCGCACATCTCCAGATTTTCTTCTACACAGTTTGTTCTGTTCTCGTGAAAATTTCATAATATCGGATATTCATTTTGCGAATGCTTTCATGTTGGTTACTGTTGGACATGAAAAGTTAATGCAAAATTTTGTACTTAATATCAATGTTTAAACAAATTCAAACAGTTTTGTTGCTAACATGAAAGCTAAGAATTTATTTACTTAAATTAAGAATTTATTTGAATTTATTTGAATATTCAATATATATTTTTGCACTGTTACATTTGCATATTTTTTACTGAATCCTCTTCCTTAATACACCGAGTTTATTAAAATTCATATGTGTTCGTATATTCAAATTTATCTCATTCAACATTTTAATGAAAATATAAAGTACGATGTAGCTACTATAATATAAAGCAACCCTGCCAGACTACATTATTTTTGTGTAACTTAGTGATTCTAGCTTTAGTTTGAAAGTTAAGGAAGTCTATAAAGTCAAAGAAGGATTTCCGTACAAGATAAGCAGAGTTTAGAATGGAGAATTGGTCGGGATATATTTGAAAAGACCTGAAGGAAGTAATAAAATTTACATTTTCACTACGACGTTAAATATTAGAGAATATTTGTAGATTTTATTAGTTTCACAATTTTCTGAAATGAATTTAGTCTTATTTACAGACAGGAAGTTTATATATTATATTATACCTACTATGCATCCTATAATGTATAGGAAGTCTAAAGATAATGATTTTAAAGGAAGACGAAAAAATATCAATTTACTATTTTCTGAAGAATCATGTTATTTCCCAGTATTGCGGTTATTTTCATCGCCGCAAACTAAATGGCACTAGCGCTTGGCAGTGGTATTCGTTCATGGAGTCCTAACGATATTGTCACCATAATCGTTATTTTCCTTATCCTTCGATAACTGAAATAAAAATTTACTGTAGTAATAAGAAGCGTCACATAACTTTCAGTTAGTGTGTATTTTATAAGTTGTTTAAACACTCTTTAAAACAGTTTTATAAATACTCGTTAAAATAGTTCCATAAATGTGACAAGAGATAGGAAAATAGCCAAAGAAATTTATATCTCTATCACATTTTCCATTTTCCTCAGGCCAGTGAAGTGACAGGAGATTTATGAATGGTCGTATAAATGCACACACCGCGGATCGCTCCATAAATTTGTGGCAATTTTTACAGTGGTGCATAAAAATACAATAACTAGCTTTAAAGTTTCAAAAAACACATTAGACACCGTTACTTTATAGCTCGCTAAACCTTTGCGCCGTACATCATCGATGTTTTTGTATTATTTTTATATTAATTTATATTATTTGACTTATTTTCTTACATAGTCACATTTTATAATTCAATTAATTTTTTTATCTAATGAAGAATATCAAACATCACAAGTATATTGTTAAACAATCGGTGTAATCGTCGATTACTCTAATTAATAGAAGAATTATAAAAAATAACAGGAATTACAAAACATGGGAATTGTCAAATGTAACAAGAAAACGAATGTTTCTTTACTAAACGTCGCACGAAGTTCAACATTGACGCGATGACAAATGATTTTCCACTCAAAAGTTATGAATATTTCACAGCAGTCGCTTCTTATCATATAGTACTATCACTGAAGTAAAGACAAACAGTATGCTCTACTTTTAAAGACAGGATCAATAACAAAAATATTTGTTAATAATTCTTCTTCCTGTTTGTCAAATTATGAACAAAAAATGTGACCATATTAGTGCACTCATAATTTCTAATTACATGTACGATATCAAAGAAACCATTTATAAACGAATAGAAAAGGCAAAAATCATTGGATTTTTCTAAAAAAGTATACAGATAAAATATTAAAGTGTTGAAAACACAATATTTCTCTTTTGTGAAAGGGAGTTTAATATTTGTATATGCGATACGGTTTTATTTGTGTGGCAGACTGCAAAGTATGAGCTCTGTTAGTGAAACTTATGACCCAACGTTACACTTTCGTCTCGAATGGTATACATAGGTACCACGAATATTTTAAATTGCCTGGAAGATAGCAAACGTCTAGATAAAGAGAAATTATACCACACGTAGATCGTTGTTTATGGTTGACAGGTTAAATGCTAATGAGCTATCAGTACATGTGTTTTGGTTGATTAGTGCGCAGCCGTAAGTTTTTTGCACAAAATTCATAGAAGAAATGGTTAAACACTGCAGAGTGAGTGTATTGATTTGGAGATGCATGACGTATAACGGAACTGCGAATATCGCATTAATTGATCGGATAATGAATGCAGACAACTATGTGAACGTGCTGTATGGTAACTTATTAATTTCTAACGGAATAAAGATGCTAAATATATTTCTTACATCGCTATTTACATACTTATTTATTATGTATTTATGTAATATTATCTATTTTATTATATTCATTCACTACATGTTTATATAATAAATATTATCTATTTATCAATTTTATTGCAGTTCTCACAGTCACCGAACATCAATTCGATTGAAAATTCATAGCAATTGCCCGATTAACAAATAAGAAACAAACACATTTCAAACAGAAATTAAGTTTGAACTTTAGGAAAACAGAATTTTAAAAGGACGCTGCAGCCAGAAAATATGTGATACGAGTTTCTTGACCCTTCGAGTGCCAAATAAACATACATTACTCTTCCATACATTTTTAAAAAGTATCAAGAACACATCATATATTCACTAAAATTTTCATTAACATCTATACATTTAATAAAATCTTTCAAACCTATTTTATAATCGTCTTCGTAACAAAAGACATCCCATATACAATCACTGTTGCGTAGAAATTCAACTATTCTCAACTATAAAATTAACCGATTACAAATTTCTTTTCCATAACAATGATTTATGCTTGAAATCTGGCGTAAATCCATCAGCATTCCCATTAGTATTCAAAGTATTTAAAAAACGAATTATTCGCGTAACCCAATGATTTTCAATTATACAGTCGTCGGGGCTGATTGTACGGAAGGCTAGAGGGCGTGCTGCGTCCAGTGAACAAGGTAGAACACGATGCAAAGTAATACTCTAGTCCTGTGTACGTTGTTCATGTAATGCATAGGTTTGTTGCGGGTCACGATGAGCGTGGTCTGATAATTTCACCCTTGCACCGGCACGGTCAAGGTCGTTGCCTCCAAAAGATCGTCACGGTGAGATCTGACGACCTTGCAATGCTTGTGGTGCTTGCTCGACCAAGGTTCGATGCCCTCCCCTTCCTGACCTACGTCGTGCAGGTACGCCTGCGCGATGCTCGCCCATGCAACCCGCAATTATCGTCAATTACGCTAATTAAAGTGTCGCGGCAACATTGTTCCTTAAATCCAATATTTCCATGGAACGGCTCGTTCTTCGTTTCTCTTGGTCTTTTTGTATTTTTTCACAAAATATTCATTTCAAGCTATCGATTATTTTCGTTTCTCTATTTTTGTTATCGTATTGACCCCTGGTCTAGTTAGTTCTTTCGGAACTATGCTTGATAAACTTTATCGTTTATAATTCTCTAAAATATTAGGAAAAGGGGACTTGATGTTTATTCCGTGTAGACGTTTGTTATAGAGATTAACGATTCATGATAGAAAAGTAACAGTTAATTTGTAATTCGTGTTAAATAAATAAATAATATTTGTGATTAAATCAATCTTTCCTTGTATGTCAAATATTCAACCCCTTTTTTCATTTAGTTGAAAGAAGGAAATAAAATCGATATGGCATCGTTTGGAAGAAAACAATTTGAAACTTCTTTTACTCAATCCTGTATATCAGATTAGTGGAAAGAGGGTAAAGAGGGGAATACCTTGTAGTATCCTGAAGAGAATATCTTACCTTTCCAAATAAAAAACCTGGAAGTAATCTTCTTCGCAATTCTATTCTTTTCAGAACATTCTGTTCGTATTTTTTGCAAATCAAAACTCTGGAAGTAATGATCGCAAGAAAATCTGAATTGAATTACGAAATTGTCTGGAACCAGAAAATGTTCCTGGACTTTCACAAGATTTCTATTTTGTTCGGATTCTAGACAGATCTTGTGCTAGGGTGTCTAGTCATTCGAGGAACGGATAGATTACGCTTCCTCCTGTTCCCGTGACCGATCCCCTATTCTCTCTAGTTTCCGACCCTCTTCTTTCGATTCCTTTCGACCTATTACCTATACCTCGTCGTTCTCCTGGAAAAAAACGAAAAGGTGAACATCTAATGGATTTAACTCCCCACGGAGAGCAGCGGGGTTGGTTTTTGAAAGGAAAGAAGATTCCGATCGTCGACCGCATAGCACGATTGAAAAGTGAATAAGTAAAATCGTGGGAAATTCTTCGAGACTCCTAGCATCCCACTGATACACTGATAGAACAGCTTGAAAAATCAGTGGCGAGAATTCCACTAGTTGAATACGTTTTCTGGTCACAGAACTTTTTCACGAGAATTTCTAGTATCATTCTGTTAGAGAAATATTTTACATGTTTGCAGTGTCTTGTGGTTTGTGTATTTAATGAAAATGTTATTACTTATTAAAAAGCCAACACGTTGAAATCCTTCTTTCTTTTATTCATTAAGATTAATTGATGCTGAATTTCTTTAAGACATATATTCAACAGTAGATTTGTTCTGGTATGTTCAACAATTAACCTTACAAGTTATTTGTTCGTTAACTGTAAAAATTCTATAAAAGATTGTTGTAAAATTCGTTCTATTAATTTTTCTAAATGAATCAGAATATATTGTTTAATATTGTAAGTATTTTAAATATGTCTGAACAATTTTAATGTTAGCAACGCTTTCGAGAATGTTCGCGAATATTTTTCAATTTATTTCGAAATCCGAAGATCTGAGATAAAATCTAGCTATACTATGAAAAACATCGAGGAAAACTACATCACAGATCTCGCTTTTAGTTGAGAAAATAAAATAATTTCGTGAGACATGACGTGCAGGCAAAGGTTTTCAACCAATGACCGAGATTTTCCTTCGTTTCTCAATCGAAAATAGAATCTGTGTTGCAGTTTTCTTCGGTGTTTTCTGTGCGAACGCCGTCTACCATATCGCGTGGTGTAGTTAGATTCCATCTCAGAGTCAGACCTCCGGTTTCCGAAATAAATTCAGAAGTAGTTTAAATGCGTTTGAATATATATTATTTTATCATTCTTGAATTAACAATTCGATTTTTTTTAAAACTACATTTTATAAAATCAGTTTCGTATATAAAAATAGATACATTCATTTAAAAGATCTAGGTTGTTATAACTTGTGTAACTAAACATTTAAATGAATTAAATAAGTATATTTTTCATATCAGCTGTGGTATTTACAAACTTATAGTTTTCCATATTTGTCAATTCCATATTAAAAACCTAACAAATTGTTAGTAATGAACTGTGAATTATTATGCAAGTTTCAATTATCATAAATTATTTTATAAAAATCAAAATGATATGATAATTTGATAAAGATTATAGTGGAAATTGCATTAATGTTCATGAACATAATGTTTCCCTGTGCTTTAAAACTTTGACACTAACATTGTATTCCGACAGATATTTCTTGTATGGAATCGCAGAGGACGTGCAAAAAATCTTGTTCTGGCTAACAGCGATCGATATTCGATAAAGCAATTAGACGTGCCAAGGGTTTTCTATACAACGCCGCCTCCCGAGTGATCGAAGATTCGAATTTGGTGGGGTGGCTTATCGAATTTTGGCGGCCATACTCTAGGGAACCTGTCAGGATCGAATTCACCCTCTTCCCTATATAGGGTAGCCTGAAAAAATATGGAACACTTGGACTATTGTATTTTTGTTCGATGCACATTACCCTTGCTTACAAATCCTGGATCTAATCCTTAACCCTTTATTTTTCTGATTAACAGTGATTACTTTCTAATTTAAAAAAAAAAAAATGTTGGAAATCATTATTTGTATTGAAAACGTGGTACAAAGGTAATAGAAAAATATTTTTTTGAAGAATGTGAATCGTTCTGTATGTTGTATATTTATGGTGATAACAAATACAATATCACAAAATCTTCAAAATATTTCGTTCAATCCTCAATTTGCATAAATTTGAGTTATTTTGTCGTGTTTATATCATTTCAAAACTCTATAAAATAATTTATTAAAAGAAATGAAGTTGGTATTTGTTTCTCAACAAATGGACAATATTTTTTCCTATTGCCCTTCTGTTCGCCATTTTCATTTTATATAATAATAATAATACAAACGCTCTGCATGCAAAAATTTGTTGTTTTTTTAAGTTATTTTGTAATTATGTAATGCAGTCTGCAACAGAAGTACATATCTTATAAGAATTGAACATTGTTGGGAGACAAATTAAATTTTAGTTCTTATGGTGGGATCAGTTTTCTCCATTTTCCGACGAGTTCAGAATTTACAATAGCGTACTTACTAATCTCGGACCAGTAGTGACGCAGCACGGTTCGATAAGACTCTTATTACGCGATTATGCGCTCGCCAAAGGGAAACTTTGAATTAGATTTCGCAGCTGTACAGGATATTACGTAATGGCTTATATTGTGAAGTTGATAACTTGTAATTGAGAATGTTGAATCGTTTTACGACCTTCCTAATTAAGCATTTTGAAATTTCAAAAGGTTTGCTAGAATTTGTAACAAATAATTTTATAATGGAAACGAGATTTGTTAAGTGAGAACCATTTATGTATAATACACCGTACTTAATTGGCAAAAGTTTGACAGGGACCTCCGATGTATAGTACGACGTTAAACGAAAAATAAAGAAGTTGATTAAGCAAACGGAAAATTCTAGTGAAAAATGAATATAGTTGACGATTAATAAAATTTTGAATAGGTAACATGTTTTCAAATAAACTTTATCGAATTTCGAAATTGAATCAATATCTTTAGACGATACAATGAATGTGATAACTGAGATAGATAGAATGGTAATAATAGAATGAAACTTTGATAGATAGAATGGTTATAATAAATATATCGTATTTCCCTGGCGTTTGACAATTGAAACATTTATTTTCCAAATAGAACTGCGAAAGTTAGACATAAAATACTGGACAACAGACTGGCACACTTAATAAATATAAATAAGAGTTATATAAATAACACTTCAAATAAATATTGCTTACCAGAGTTTTAAGTAATCGATGTCTTAATGTCCACTATAAACTGAGCGAAAATCCATTGAACGATGATTGAATCGTGGATATGAATTTTTGTTCCTCAGAATTTTTTATGATATCCCGTCCATAATTTATAGGAACGGCGAGAGTGATCGTGCGAATAAAACATCGAATTTTCTGTCTCTTCCGTTGCTGTGGCCGATGCCAGAGACAGGTGCCTCGAAGATTTATCGAGCGAACAGAAATGCAATTTTCCACGATGAGGTTGCCACAGTTAAGTAAACCCGTTTACAGAGTATTACGAGCAGAACCATTTAGTTTGTAACCCTTGTCGCGAATCTGCAGTTCCTTAATTACAAAGTAGCAAATATTTACGAAAACCTTTTAATCTCCTCCAACTCCATTATCGAGGGAAACGAGAGAACTTCATATTATTTTTACATTTCACGTCCTACCACCTTTTTTCTCATAAACGCAGCTTTTGGCCAAAAAATTAAAGCCATTTACAGGTTTCATCTTTCATGTATCTCGTAAAATTTCAAATCTTAAATGGAATTCAAACTTTAGTAAGTATTCACGTGTTTCACATATAAATATCAGTAATTTCTGTATTATTATATGTAATATGACCTTATCGAGTCGTGAAAGCAACAAAGAATTACTTTCATTAAAGAAGATTTCAATATATACATATAGAATATAAGTGGAAGAATACACGTTGCAAAATGACCCGTTCTTAACTTCTTCTTTTTGCGATTATTATAAAGATAATAGATATTTTTCTGAGAAATTATTCAAGAAATCAATTTACCAACATGCAAACTGAATTATATATCAATTGAAGTTTCAACAGACGCACTATTAAAGATTTTATAGAGAAATTTCAATAAGTCGATTTAACTGCTCAGTAGTTTTAGTGTCAGTAAACACGTGCATGATATGTATCTATAAAGTTGATTAGTTAATCAAAATTATTATTCAATTACGTTCATACCTTTGAATTTTCTAAAAACACAAATATTTGTCGAAAATTACGACTGGCCCCCCATTTTGTTCAAATCAACACGTGTACGCGAAATATGTCGTTGCGCAACTTTTATTTACAACTTTCACTAAACCCGCAATACAGAAGAGTGTTTTCAGTCGATAATAACACATCGAAGAAAGCAATTCGCTTGTTGCTGCTACCAAACAATATTAAAGTTCCCGGCGCCATAAATTTTCTGTCCACTTTTGTTATCTGTCATGATACCTGGAATTTACTCGGAACGCATTACATCTGCTGCAGCGCTGAACAGATAAATTATTGCGGTGCACGCAGCTGAAACGCCCTGTTTGAAAAGCACAGTCTAAACACCGTGTGCAACAATCTAAACTCGTAGTACAATGTGCACCGCATAATCGCATATTAATGCCACGCGTGATGAGCACTTGGAAATATCTCATTCCGAATAATATGTCGATGATTCGAATTATCGGTGTTTGATTATTTATTTTGCGTGTACATGGTCAACTTGTCATTCGGACAATTGTGTTGCAATACTGTTGCCATGTTATTATTTCGCCAAACACAGTACTGCGAGAAAACTATGCGTAAAATTATTTACTAATAATCCTACGAGATACAGAAAGATGCGCAGTAATTGAATATACAGAGATTCTGCGTGTTTCAGACATAAATTGAAGAAAAATACAATTTTTTAAATGAATATATAGAAAAAGAATATATCAAACTACTTTTTTATCGTTGAATTTATTTTCATTTGAAGAATTTAGAAGCAAAGCAAACAAACGATGATTTGGAAAAGCTTTTACAGAGTAGTCCAACTAATAGCATTCGAAATTCGAAAACGAAACAGGAGATTTTCAGACTCGTTTTTGTTTTCTTGCACGTTTCGTAACCCTCTGCAATGGAACATCCAAATGACAATATAATACATACACCACAAACTCGATATTACTGTACTATATTCTCTGACTGCAATTCCGTATTGCGCAGAGGAATCAATGGAAACAATACCCTAGAATATTATCATAAATTGAATCAATCTATAAGCAATCGTCGTCGATCAGAGGAAATCATTGCAATTAATTATATTTTGGAAACGTCCAAAATTGAGGTCGACTAAATAAATACCCGACAACAAAGTGTGAGAGAGCTAGAGGGAAGGTGGTTGGGGCGTGGGAGGGAGGAAATGTAATTAGCGTCTATCGGTGCCCGAGGGATTTTCAAATTGCAGTGTTTGTTGCATTTTTCGCGAGCACTCGTGACGCGGATGCGACTCAAATGAGATTTCCTCGTGTAATTGCGAATCTTCGATGTTCTCGTTTCGCGCAGGCTGCGTTATAATTCAATCCCACGAGTGAATCACCGTAGGGCCATGCCTAGACGAATACAAGCGACAAGCAGGAAAAGCAAACTTATTATCCCTGATTTGAGTAATTCAGTTTCACCTCTTCCCTAATGTTTTCGTTATTACCTTCTGCACTTCGCGTTCGTCGAAAAATGAAACGTGGAAACTGTTTGCGATTAAAATCTTCTCTTTGTATCTTCATCGACCCTTTTCGGATTAAAGTTTCCTCTTCATAATTTTTATGCGTTCTATAATTGTGTGCGGTACTACATTTGCTTGTATTTGAGAAGTAGCTAAACGGGAGCATTTGTTATAGCTTGGATAGAATGTGCGAAATGACCGAATAATATAATTAGTATAATTCAAATTAGCTAATCAACTAATAATTATCTACTTAATTGTTTGCACTCCGTTGTCGCCGCTGTAGCGACATTGTAAGATAAGTTGATAAATCCGATTTTAATGAAACATAATTTTACAATGTATACTCGTTTGTTTTAACCTTTTGCTCTATGATTTCTTTCTGAACTATGATCGATCTAACTACTTTGTTATTAATAATGCAGTAAGGTATAATCGGTGATAACAGAGGAATACTATATAATTCGTATTCAAACAAATTAAATAATATTTATGTTTGTTAAATTCTATTTGTAATCTTCACCGCTAGTCTAACACGATATTATACGACAAGGGGTTAAATGACAAAACAGGATCTTCGTAGAAGCGATAAGAGGAACGAAATGTTTATTCAAACAGGAATACGGATATAATTTACATAGTAGCCTAATATTTAACGAAAATCTATCTCGCGCGGTTTTTCACCGGCTGGACGGAATTCTCGGCCCCGCCGGTGCGGATCATTCAATTCAATTCGGTCTGAGCGGACTAAATTCGAAGGGTGGTCTGATTAAATTCCTTCTGGGGTAAGAGCACGGCAAGGGGACCGATAGAGGGCCGTGGGAAATGACCGATGAACCCTCGAAATCGTCGAAACAACGGAGTCTCTTCGATTCGTGGGTCGTTCGATTGATTTTCCTCCGAACGAACAAAGATCGTTTCCGTTTTATGATCGCGTTTTATCGGCCCTGGACGCTTCCCGGCGTGGAAAGTTAACTGTTCCACGGGATTCGATAATTGCAAACCCGTTACGGGAAAATTTCTTGCGTGCCCGACATTTTCGGCGGCACGTTGCGAACGGACGATAGGATGCCTCTCGTGTTTGCTATGTGCAGTAGAACCTCGATTATCCGATTTATTAGGTGTAGTAACAAGTTCCTTCCGATTTTTCAGAAGAATCAAAATCTTATTTGGAATAATGTAGAAATTCAATATTATGACAGTAACCCAATGAAAATTTTCGATAAATATTCATTTTATTCCAGTTTCGATAGCGCAATTGATACAAATTAACAGTTGGACGTAAATGATTACTTATTTGTTGAAATATTTGAAAGAAGAAACGAGTTTGGCTATCTCGTGAATGTTCATTCGTTATTTATTAATTAATATTAGATAGACTCTAAAATAATAGAATTTACGAGACAATATAATTGAAAATGCGATTTTATGGGAACTCATGATATTGGAAAAATAAAATTGTCTGTCAAGATTACTTCGCATGCTCATTTGCCGGTATATCATAATTTATAATTTATTTGAAAATTCATACATCCGGTGGAGTATGGACGGTAATGTGAATGTGAAAAAAGAAAAAAGACGAATCGGTACGTGCTAGGGGTTCATAGAATTTCGCACAATGCATTCTTTACACGCGCGAATATGATGGTCTATCGTTCCAGGAATTACGGGAAATAAGTGGTAAGGGATACGATAATTAATACTTTCCAAACATATAATATTTTCTCAGAAGTTAACAGTAAAAAGTGTCTGAAGGTAGAGAGCTTATATCGCATTTCCTTCTACGGGGAGAAAATTGATCTACGTGGGTGCAATTTAATTACTAGTTGCATTATAAAAATGTTTTGTAAAAGAAGGGTTGAATAATTTTCTCATTCTCAATATACTTAATATTATTAATAACATTTCAATTCTTAATATTTGATCAATCAACATTATTCAGTAACAATGGAGAAACTATATTCATTTTAACCATTATATTAAAACCACAATGATTCTAATGTTAATAAATTAATAACAAAAAAACGCATACTTGTAAATATAATAAGATCACAGATATTACGTTAGTTGAATGAAATAAATATCTCATTCGCAAACTGTTCGAACTAAAAAATAATTAAAATTTGTATACAGCTGTAATTAGGTGTAACCGACGATTAATTCACAAAAAATCGTTGATAACTATCCGTAATATACGTGCAATTCTTATGCGACAATCGCTAGAACTACTGCACTCGTCAAAATAATAAGTTTTGGTTGTCTTATTTCACAATTAAAATTTCAAAAATGTTCGAAAAGATTTAAAAAATAAATAGATGTATTACAAAATATATTATTACAATTTTTATAAGAATTACATATTAATCATATTAACTAGTTAGCCGTTTTTGACGAGTATACAGATAATGAAAAAATACCAAGGTCTTGTATTACTACGAGTATACTCGTCAAAACAGGTATAACTTACTTTTCGCGGCCCATTTCAGGTGCACACCTTTCAAAGAGGTCGCAACAGCTAACTGGTTAAATTGCTCGGTAATTCTAGCGTTAACCAGTTAACTGTGGACTTTAGTTTGAAAAATCTCTCATTGTGCGCGCAATAAAGTCAAGCAATGATGTATATACTCGTGAAACGCAGTGCAAACGTACCCATAATATATTCTAACAAGAAATTATATCAAAACGATGAACAATTACATGTGTATCTGAAAAAGTAAATAAATCATCGTTAAAATGATTAGTATCGTTTCGATTTTTAAGACGACGCGTGTACTCGTCAACCGGAGTTGACCGGGGAGCAGAAGATTTCGCGATTTTCAGCCGTTTCTTCTCCGACAGCACTCCGCGAGTCATTCGAAATTAGCGGATAAACCGTTCCCCCGGTAATTGTCGATTGTTGAACTCCTTGTCACGTAGCGTATCAGCAATTACCGGGGGGTACAGGGTGACGCTAGCGCGATGCGTGCTCTCCCACGGCAGGCTAGCGCGTGCACAATGCCGACGGACCTAGAGAACATCGCGCGCGTGTAGAGTAACATCGGCCACGGAGACAATGAAGCATCGCTAGACCATTAATCGGGTCGATTCCCTCGCATTGTGCCGAGATCGGCTACGCTCTGCGCGGAAAACGATCACACGGACGCAGCCCACCTTAGACGAGGGAGTGGGTTCTCTCGTTATAACGCGACGCTCCCCCATCACGGACCTAGTCCGGGAAGGAAGGCGATTAAATATCACCGCGGAGAACAACGAGTGGCTTTGTCGCTCGTGCCTTATTACGTTAACAGGGTATTCCTCCTTCCATTTACGAGTTGAAACGAGCGACTTTCGGAATGTTCAGTGCTAATGATTACACCGTGAAAGAAATATTTTTAATATTTCAATAGTTCAGCTTTTCCCGTGGATTGCAGTTTAACCAGTTCAGCGTTTCACGAGTACGCGCGTCATATTAAAACTTTAAATGCTGTTAACTTTTTGAATGATAGACTATTTATTCATTTAGAAAAACATGCAATTCTTTGTTTCGCTTTAGTTTTTCGTTAGAATATATTATAAGTGTACTTGGACTGCATTTGACGAGTGTACACTTCATTATTTGATTTTATTGCGCGCTCGGTAAGAGATTTTTCAAACTAAATTCCACACTTAATGGGTTAATTGGTGACTGTTAAGAATATGAACATGAATACGGATATTATGTTTCGTTATCAAATGCAGGGTTGAGAAGTTTCATTTTGGTGGCAGTTAATAGTCTTGAATATCTTAGGAAACAGTTCCGGGAGCAATTTTGGCGAATATGTACGATGGTGATCGCCGTGTTCGGCGATGTTCACTTGGTTTTATGGCTAACGTTAAAGTGTACATAAGGTGAGTATCTTCAAGAGAGAAAATTCAAAATGTGTTGTGGTACTGGTAGTGGGGGATTGTTCGGTGAAACAATTTTAATTAATTTAATACTATTGTCTTGTTGGAATATGGAAAACTATTGCTTTTATTCCATATTTTTTAAACATATATACCATAGTTTTAGAAATATATAAGAAAATATGGTATATTTTGTACATTTTATGGAATACTTGTTTTGTAGCCTACTACAAATATTCGAAGTTCAAAAAGAAATTAGAATTTTTTGGTCACCGAATTTTTCTTGGAAGTATTAGTGTTTTGAAGAAATATAAAATGTTTCCTGAATTATGTTTGTATATAAAATAAAATATACAGTACTTGAAATGGTTTCAAACACATAATGACGGAATATTGTTTTCCAACTTATTTATTTTTACAGTGAACTAACTCGTGAATAATAAATATAACAGGAAGTACAAATCTGACAAAAAATACGTAAAACATACAATAAACAATTTTACTGTTATCTTTGTAGCCTACTTATCGCTTGAGAAGAATGAATTTATTTTAACAAAGATTACCTAAGTTAGAATATGATACAGTTATTCAACTGTTTCGCTCTTGGTGGGCCACCCCGTAGATGTAGCCATGCTAGTGTACATCGGGACGATGGTTGCGTTCTGTCGACATTATTGATTTTCCTTTTGTCGCTATGCGTTACTGCCTAACTTGAATGCTAACTTGAATTTTTGTTTTCATACACGAATGGAAGCAATTAATGCGCAACAGAGAAGAAACAATGGAGATTGAATTCATACCTAGATATTTATAACATTTCACAACATTCGGACCATCATAAATATCCACGATTTTATCGATATAAATATTTAAAAAATCTTTTACTGGAAGTTGATACAATTTTGTATCAAACTAAGAGTTAATATAATAAACAAAATAAATATAATAAAAGATATAGTTCTTCAGATAATTCCAGTTTACAAGAATTATTTTACGTACTATAAGATACTTTATACAAATTTGTATTCATCTAAACATCCACAGTTCAACGATCAGGATATGTTTTGTTTAACATTTTATAATCAAATTTACCGATAAGTATCATTTCGAAGAATTTTGTAATCGATAATAGAACGCTGAAGTTACATTTTAAAATACAATCGAATTTACAAAACCATATTTTACGATGCTTATTTTACCCTGGTTCTCACTGTTGTTCGAATTGGTATACAGAAAACTTTCAGACTGATACGGAAATTAATTCATTTCAGAAATATTCTATTAGATATCGCTTGTCAAGTTTAACTTCGGGAGTTACTTAAAGCTGGAATCTGGTCTAGAATTCATCAACTTTGAATTTCAGTCTGTAATTTTATTTTGGATAATTATTCCTCTTGCGTTGAATTCCTTTTTCATTTCTGCTCGTTATACAATTGCCATTATTCATCCTCCTTTGTTACTATCTGTATGTAACTTAGGTGTGTATAAAAGTCATATAATATATTTCACACTTCATGCTGGTAGAGAAAATGCTAATTCACATTTATTACGTTTTGATAAGAAATTCCGTGTCGAATTTTTATACATGAATATGTATTTTGTTATTTTTACATATGAAACTTGTAACACAAGAAAAGAACGTTAGATTTCGTAAGTTAAATTGATAATTGTCAAAGCCAAAAGACAATTTAAAAAATTTCGCATAAGTTATGCAATTTTTTCTTCTTGAGATAGTTGAATGTGTAAGGAATAAAATCCCAATTGTTTTTTTTTCATTCATACACCCACAAACTTGTGTGCTTTGTTAAAATTTGGTAGTTTTCGTTGGGTAATTTGCTCTTTTAATTCTTGGAAATATTTTCGTATGTTTCAAAGAAACTGTGTATACTTTCTTTGAAAATAAAAGTTTCTTAGGTAAATAGATACTATACTTTGTTAATGTATTAATACACCACGAATAAATACCAATAAACACCACGTTTAACCAGTTAACTGCGTCTGACGAGTATACACGTCATCTTGAAGCTTGAAACGATACTGATTCTTTCAACGATAAATTCTTTATTTTTTCAATTAAACATGTAATTCTTGTTTGTTTTACGTTGATTTTTCATTAAAGTATACCCTAGATACGTTCGTCCTGCGTTTGACGAGTGCACACTTCACTTTTTCATTTTATTGCGCCCGAAATTATAATTTATTTTTCAAAATAATTTACTGAGTAAACGAGAAAAAATCATATTCTAAACATATTCTAATTTGTGTTTCCACTAAAGTATAATAACAGATAAATAATATTTCATCTAAATTCAAAAGAATTAAGTAATACTTATGTTCGTTAACTCTTTGCACTCGATTTATTTTCAATATTGTTGGGCGTCAATTTTTCAGGGAAATGAATTGAAGTAATTTACACCAATAAAATTCAACGTTTTATATTTATTTCATTTATTATTATCATAACAAGATCTAATTTTTGATCTCCTAACGTGTAGTACATTTTAGAATAATTTCCAACGTTCTGTAATAAATTTATATCACCTCCAGCATGAAATATTAGTGCAAAGGGTAACATTTTGCTTGAAACATTCATCGCGGGTGTGACACGATATTATAAGGAAAGTGGTCAAAAGCAAAGAGAGTCCGTATAATACGTAAATATCGTAGAATCGTTTCCTGCGTTGTCGTAGTATCCGTCCTGAGACACCCTGTACGTGTGTAGCGCAGGAGTGGTTTAGTGATGGCGCTTAACCCGCGAATAAGGGTGCGAAGGAAAACGGTGGCGGAAAGTCTCTCGGCGGCGTAAGTTTAGCGTTCGCTGTTTCGTGGCAATGTCCCCAGTTCCTTTCGCGAGGTCATCGGTGCATACCGCACTGCGACATCCCGGCATACCCTGATACAGCTGCTCCGACAAAAACTTTGACCTTCTGTGAGCAATAAAAGAACATTAATGCCATTCTGAGTCTTCCGACGAATTTCTCGCGCAACATGGGTGCTACACGCGAAACGCCTATGCTTCTTCACCAGAGACACTTAATGCATTCGACAGTGGGGGTTTTTAACCTTTTAGCCACTGCGGGACTAACCGCGAAGCTAAACCTTTGATGCGGTCCGCATATCATAAATGTAGCACTGCGATTTGGAATTGATAGAATTTTCCACTATGCAATTACGTTAGATTAGACTATAATGTGCACAGTTGTCGATGATAGAGAAAGAATTGTGCAGCTATAGTGGTGTATCGTTCAGAAAGGTAATGTACATGAAAGTTACTATAGTGGTGTATAGTAGCTAAAAGGTTAAGTGCGTCTCTAGGAGCCAAAACTCGAAATCATCGCTTTCACCATTACTATTCATTTTTTGTAGTTTGGACGATGGATTTAAACTGCTTACGAGTGGTTTCTTGTTAAGACAGTTCTAGGTGACTAAAAAAAAGTGAACAAGAAAAAAATTACATGTTTATCTGAGAAAATAAAGAATTCATCGTTGGAAGAATTAGTATCACCTCAAGCTAGCTGGTTAATATTTCATTTCTTAAAAACAAAGGTAGGCCCTATAATATATAAATACTCAGTTCTGCAAGATTCTAATCAGTTAGAACCAAGTTCTTAAAATTGTAACAAGCTTGCGTTTAAAACTGAGTTTATTTATATCGCTACTTGAAAATGTATTACAGTAACAAACACATGTATTCAACCAAAATCTCAACTGTTTTAATACTTCACTTGACACTTGACACGAGACACTTTCAAAGCAAAGAGCATAGAAACGTTCTCTTTCCAAGAAAAGCCAGCTCCGTTCAACAAGTGACTGTCCCTTGTGTTTCGCTAACAGAAAAAGCTTCAAAATAGTGCGAAACTGTATTGGAATTGGATCGGACTAAAATTGCTTTTTCCATTTGAGATATCAAAGAATGCGGGAGAACGTATGGACATTGAAAGGTCGCTTTTTTTCGCCCACCACGTTTCGCCCGAAAACGAAGGCAAAAATCCTTTCCATTGTGAAACGGGAATTAAGAAAGGAAACACGGCCTCCTAACGAGACACTCGACAAGTGATTACGCGCGTACGGATTAAATAAACATTTGTCGGTTGAAAGAACCAGAAAATTTGCGATTGCGCAGCCGAGGAACGGGAAGGTATTAGTTAACGTCAGAAAGAAGAGTGCCCGGCGCGTGGCAGTCTTTAGTATCACGAATTCATTTGAAAAGCGCTCTCGGGTGAACGCGTTCATTTGTATACGTCGTGAATACGGTGGATCCACATAGTTATCGTTGCGCTGCAGGAAGAACTGCATTTCGTTCGATATAACCTGCATTTCTGATTTTTACCTTGAATGCATTGCCTGGCATAACGAGGACGAGCATTAACAAGTAACACGTGTAGCCTGTTACACAAGCCTGGTAGTGTTAATTACGAATGCTTTATCAAAGATTGCGGATTACCATTATTTGCATAAAGTTTCTTTAACCCCTATGATTTATTTCTTATCTATGATCGAACTACTTTATCATTAGCTTGGATTAATTAGTCGTTTAAAATAGTTATTTCGAATTAAGTATTATTAATATAATATAATAATTAACACGGCGATTAATATAATTATTAATTTTGAAAATTATCTTCAATTCTTTGAGACTTCGTATCTTTAGTAATCAGACTTTGAATTTTATGATCGTTGACTGCTTTAAATAGATATACTTCGGAAATTTAATTATATGTGTCATTAAATGTGTCAAGAATTCGGTACATCATCGCAGACTCTTTGTTTCGAAGTCCTTTCATTTTGTTTATTTTCAGCCGCTTTTGTTGAAGTTTGGTTGAATGTAGCAAGAAACTCGTTAATTAAAATTCAACTTCAATTTCCGGCGTGAAACAAGTGTCAAGGGGCGCATCTCGTGGTAGTACGGCCTTTTTTCAACGTACACCTATATGCACAAAGTAATACCATTATGCGTGCACTCCTGATTATGAATGGCAGGTAATCTCGTCGAAAAATAAATAACTTAGCCTGAGAAATTTCTGAAAGTCGGAGCTTATCATTAGGCAGCGGATTTTATGCGTCTAAATCATATTTGACTGTATAAAACCTTTAACCTATTATAGTTTCATCTTCTTTCATATCATTTTACTTATAAATGTGTTAATAAACAATTCACCACTTTTAAACATTTTCTACTGGAAAAGAGACGGTCTGTTTCAAATTACAATGAGGAGCAGTAATTAAATATATTACATTCTACAATTTGATATTATTTCTTTATCGTTTCGAGTTACGTAGATATCAAATGAATTTTTATGAAACTCCTCTAGCTTTTCGTAATTATTCCATGAAAATCTAAATTCCCATAGAAATTTAGAATCCACTTATAATTCTGTAAGAAAACAAGGAATTGGAAGAACCTACGATTCCTCCGAAACCAATTAAACTTTCCATAAAATTGATTACACCATAAAGTATATTACGCCGTGAAAGGATTCTGGAAATGGAATCATAAATTTTTCCTGTATCCGCCCGTTCGATGAATCTTCGTGAGAAACGAGGAGCAAAATTCGTACCCTATGTGTTTCAAAGGACCTAGACGCTTCCTTATTGCTTCGTTCCGAATGGCAACGCGCATAAAGATCATAATCATTACCCATTCTAATTAAGAAGAGCAGAAAGCGTAGGACAAAAATGGAAGGAATGTAATTAAAACGGTTATTCTCGGTGGAGTTTGGAGGAGTCTGCTCGCTTGAATTAGCATGGCTAAAATTACAAAAACGTTTCATTTAGTTCTCCGAAAGGGCTTGAAATTTTTATTAGCATTAATATTTTACCGCTCAGTTTCATCGTGTTCGCGACGCCGGGTAGATTTCCGTGGAAATTTTACATCTGCAGGGAAAATAAAATTGAAAAAGCATCTCAACCTTCGCAGTTATCGGATATCCACTTTGAATGATCGCGTGGACCACGGGTAATCAAACGGATTCAGATTCTAAGGACTGCTTTTGATAATGTCATCCATGAATATCGAAATGTTATCGATAATTCGATATTTCAAAATGTCCTTTAGAGTATCGATGTCTAATATGAATTTACTTTAATGACATCAAACTCTATTTACACCGACTCCGAACATTACGTACTTACATAAGTACTTCATCATTTAATTAAAACAAAATAATAATGATTTAGTGACATTTTATTTCCCCTATGAATGTTGCCGAAAAATCTAATCGTTATCGTCATTTCTTGCCACATTTTGAATTTGGTCTTCAAGTTCAATTATTATTTATAATTAATTATAACTTTAATAGCATATCAGGTCACTGAAAAATCTTTTTGAATTACATGAGAAAAAGTATTACCAACATTATAAGATAATATTTTAATTAGCAAAAAGAATATAACGGACTTGTGCTCCATATATGGAACAATGGCGGATGAAAGGTCAAATAACCTAGAAAAATGCCAATTTGCGGGAATATTCACAGCCTGATTTTATTTAATCCTTGTAATTGCGAGGAACTAAAAAAAATCTTCCAAAGGAATGACTTTTATCCTGATGGAAGTTTAGCAATAAGCGTGAATTTGGCAATAAGAAGGTTGAACAGAAAATTTGAACGCGTGTTTCATAGATTTTACTTTGCTCGATTTACTTTTCAACGGAAGGATAAAGAAAGGGCCGCGGTTTAACCTTCTAATCGGAAATCCGATTTTTCTATCGTCACGTACACGGGAATCTGCTTTACCTCGATTTCTTTTTTGCCTAAGGATATGAAAAAACAGTGGAGTATTTCGGAGCCATTGCTGAATAACTGCGAAATTCGATTTATTGATCTTTCTTTCTTTCTCGTTGATAAAGTGGCTTATGAAAGCAAACCTATATAGGTACCACATGAATTCCTTCGCCATTGGGTATTCCCCGTGCTACCGAGAATGAGAGAGCTTTTCAATGGTCATTGATTCCTGATGACTAGTGAGAAACCGTTTAAGGCAATGAAGAGATAAAATAAAAGAAGAATAGAGAAAATTAAATCATAATGAAACCGTTTAACTTTCGATCGACTTGAATTTAATGCAGTAACACTCGCTCCAGAAAGATCGAACTTGAACGCATATCGTGAAATACTTGTTATGTCTCATAAATGTTTGTTACATAATAATTTGAAAATTATTGGAATCAAAGTTTCGATTTTCGAGATAACTGTTGTCTTCTAGATCAAGAGTTTTTGTCAGTTTGTAGATGTAATAATCATTCGTTGTAAATACAATTTGTTTATCATAAGACATAGATAATAATAACATGACTGCAACAACTAGTGTAAATTCAACTATGAACATGAATTTTTGTAATTAATCTATGAATAATTTTGAAAACATACAATAACAGGAATGATACGTTTAAAAGTTTCCTTTAATTATAATAAATTAAATAAATCACAGTATAAGTACAGTATAATCTATAATATGGAAATAATGTTACATCAAATACGCTACTTGTTCATGACTTTCCAATAAAACAATTATAACCAGATATAACATATTTTTATGATCACGCCAAGCAAAAAAAGATGTAACAGGTTAGTAATCATTTGTTGCTTGTTGTTTGTAGCTTTGTATGTTGGGTCGTGCCTATACGTTACGAAAAGGATCGAACTTCCTGGTAAATCCAATAAGAAAACAAACGAGGGGGTGAAAAAAATACTAAAAAAAAAAGATTGTTCGAAAGCTTATTTGCGATGAACAGCTTACACGCTTCGAGTTCCAAAGATCCCTCGTGGAAAAGCACCTGAGACCCTCATAAGACGATCGCTTTAACATTTTTGTGCCCGAACAGGGTGGAATCCCATCTATGAGACAAATAAAGGTAAGATCAATGTCTAGCCTTTATTGGCTGCGTACCCAGAAGCCGAATCCTTCACGTCCAACTTTTTCTAGGGCGAGGAAACGTGAAAGTCTTCTGGGAGATGGGTACCCTGTCTTAACAACCGGCAACTTTCCCTTTCTTCGCCCTTTGCCCTCTTTGCCCGGAGGTCGTAATACGGTCTTCGCCGTGCTTAGCACTTAGGCGACCACCTAAAAAAAAACTATGACTACAAGCTTCCTCATTATCTTCAATTGAACTTATTTAACCGATTCGATCAGGAACTTTGTTTTATAAAAGCAAGAAATATATTTGACAAATTGCAAATAACATGAAGCCAATACTCATTAAACAACAGAAGGAAAATGAACAAAATAAAAGACAATGCGTTGCTAAGGGACAAGTGGGAGATCTCCTCATTTGGTTGGCTAAATGTTAACACTAGAACCATTGAGTATTCAACACTACGCTTACGAGCATTTAGTGTATTGTTACTCTATCTCACTTCAGCGTTTGTTTCTAAAATCAAAGGAACATTCGTCGAGCAAAGCATTCGTTCATAAAACCGAGCGTGCACGCATTTACCAAGAATACACGATTGTTCTTTTAAAATTCAATTTCGTTGGGGTTAAAGGTGGCCGAGCATTCGTTTGTTTGATGGAAACTCAGACCGCTGCAAAACGATACATGACTTTTCCATACACGTACTTCCGGACACCCTGTGCATACGCCCATGTTCTATAAGGGGCAAGGATAAAGGTTATAAGGGTTCACCAGGCTAGAACGAAGGGCTGGATCGAGGGAGAAGGCGATATTTATCGATGTGGTAAACGGAAATAGAATTTCGTCGAGAGATTTTTGCGACGAACAGCGCGAGGGTAACTTTGTACACTTATATGTACCGGCCAGATGCTTTCGTGAGGATAATAATAAAAAAAAGTCCCCTTCCTTATATGTGGACCATGGAACACGCCCATAATTCCGTTCTGGTGCTTTATGGTTTATCGTTGGTACCTTTGTGGGTACATCGACATTTTTTTCTGCCCGACTGATTGCCGTGAATTATGATATTCCGGTGATGGAAAATATACTGGAAATAGAAATCTGAAAGGGAAAAAATTGAATAATTCATTGTGTTTGATATAGGAATGTAAATAATTTAAGCAGTACGTTGTCAATAATATATTATCACATAGCATTCTTGTAAAACTAAACTCCTATAATGTTCTACTTTTATAGACGATCCTGTAAATGATATTATACTCTGATTTTCATGTGAAGGTCAGTTATCTAATTACGAGTTTATGGTGTTATTGTGTAGCCAATATGTAATTGTTACTTTCTGTATATCTGTGTCATTTTTCCTTTCTCCGTCTATTTCCTTCAAAAATACAGAACCGAATCATTAATACCTAGCAGTAAAAAATATATGTATAAAGGTAAATACATATAAGAAGAACAATTGAATAGAACTCTATGCAATATTCAATATACTACTGAAAACAATTGAAAATATAGATATTAGAAAATCTAACTATTCATTACCACATACAAATAAATCAAAAGAAGCCCATTGTTACCATTTTCATAAGGATCGAATATTAACCCTTTGCACTCGAGAGGTGACTCTCACTCCCCACTTGATTTCATACAGTAAAACTCTAACATTTAACATAACTCTACTCCGTATAATGCATCAATTTGAGAAATATTGAAATAAAATAGCCTTGTTCCTCAATGTACGTGTGACTTCTCTTCTAGTTAGTTTCACAAAATATCGTCTTTATCTCATCAGAAAATGTTCAAATATTTCTAGTGAAGAACTTCCGAGTGCAAAGGGTTAATCATGTTAAATGCTCGGTAATTCTAGAGTTAACATTAGAAGCGTGCCGTTATCACTAGAACTATCGAGCATTTGATACGATAGATATGTAATCCTCATAAAAATTGTAACATTACATTATTTTCAGACACTCATTAGAGCATTCAACTGAGACTATTTATTTTCAAAATCATTTCCAATGTCAAATGCGTTTGACATATCAATAACAGCGAAACAAAAAATCCTAAACCAGTGATTTTGACTGGCACGGTAGTTCTAGTGTTAATATTATTCGCGAATTTGCCTGTACGGTCAAGTCTGCTCGACTGAGCGAGAGATCGTGCGTCGCGAGGCAAGGAAGTAAAGAAGGAAGGAAGACTTAATAATGTCCGGAGGGACATTGCGGTGCCATTATCTTTAAGAGCATATTACCTCTAAAGTGCCACGAGTCTTCGCACAGTGGCGCAATACCGAGCGGCGTTGAGGGAAGAAGACGAACAGAGGAAGCGGGCGGCCGAAGCCCTTTACCGGTAATCACTACGAGAGGATAAAAGTGACCGTCTCTTCATCTCCCTTATTCCTCCCCCTCTTTTTTCCCTTGTACCTGCCGAGCGTCGGAGATTTCACGCCGGCCACCGAAAAGTAATGCATCACTTTTACGAAGACATTTTACCCGGGACGAAGATCATTGACAGCGTATGAATCAGGGACGGGTGAATCGTCGCATATTTTCACGGAATATCCTTGAAAACGTTGAAGCCGTTCATGCGAAAATTCTTCCAGCGATTTCTCTGTAATTTTCGTGTCCATTTAAACGCTGGAATCTCTGATAATGAATATGGGACTTACGCACCCGACGAATTATGTTTGGTTCTTTTTCTCGTAACGGCCAAGGAGAATTATGAAGTTTAATTAATAAATCGCGCCGTCGGAAGGTCTAATAGGATCGAGGTGGATTACTTGTTGAACTACGTGAGTTATTTTCAATCGCGATTGCTGGTATTTTGAGCCGTTGTTATAGACACCTTGGCGCTTTTAATGATGAACTGTAAAATAAAGTTAATTGGGAAGTTATACTATTAAAATTCGAATGTAGATTTGAATTAGCGAACGTTTGTTTTCTATAATTTCTCTTGTATTCATTTCTTATTGTCCTCTTTGTTATTATTCATTTTATTATTCGATGTTCATCTTGTTTAACAACTTCCTACCATTTTTCAGTGTATTTTTTTATTTGTAACGTTTACTAATCGTGATTAGTGTATTTTAATACTACAATGACACGGAAAGTCAAAGTTTTGTTATTTCTGATTGTTATTTCCACGCATGCCCTTAATACTCATTTTTCTTTTGCTCTCGTTAGCAACGGAAATAGCTCCGACTAAATTCAACTAATTAACCTCTCATAATCCGAACAATTGTACACATGATTTATAAAACTGTTCAACCAGGAAATCAACGTAAATATTTAAAAGCCTAGTTTGTTTAACATTAACAGTTAAATTATTTAAACAAACTTCTTCAATTTTTAATTCCTTTTTCCAATATTCTCTTTGATGCCTATATTCTATACATACTTTTCAATAATGTTCCTATTCCGATCCAAGAGACTGTCAAAGGTAAACATTAATTTATAAACAACTATAGTTCATTTAAAATAAGATATTTTCTGCGTATCATGATTTCGAACTTCATAATTTTGTTAAAGAACAGTAAAAACAGTGATGAACACACGGGTCATGAGCGACCCGGCCGCCGCCGGCGTCAGATCAAATAATGAAAATAGGATGACGGGAACACACGTATGTAGAAAATTTTAACGGACAGATCAGTATCAAGGGATCTATGGATATGCACATTCCTGGCTAGTACAATGCATTTTCATTACGAAACACTCCGCATCGCAATGTGGCCTCTCAGTTTGCATTCGCGTGGTCAATTGATGGCGATATGCTCGTCGCTGTATGACGAGGTACTCAGCGGCAAATGTTCACGTACATGCGATCACATCAAAGAGGAATGCTAGAAACTTGTTAGTACGACCAGTCTTCCCTATCGATTTATCTACCAGTACGTTATATCCCGCAAATGTGTATGCATTATGCGAGTGTCTGAGCAAGTGTTTCCACGTATACGCCAAGAATTCAACCAGTGCAACACTGTGAGTTGCATATTTTATGAAGTACGCGCCGGTGCAACTGTTATCGGTTATATCTGTAAGTATGCGATTTGCAAGTTTCCAAACTGACATCGGAACAATGAACTTTCTGGCGGGGTGTTTTATAATAGAAGTTCCAGTGTTGACTAAAATATTTGGACATGAGAATTTTTGAAAGCAGTGAAGTGTATTCTTTTGTGATAGCAAATTACCATTTTTGTAATACCATTTCTCCAACAAAACAAGTTGACGGTTATAACAATACTAATTCTATATTATTGCCTTATTTTTTAACAGATCTTTCCCTTTTTTTAAATGGACTTAAGCTATTTTCAGAATAAACGGCACATTTCTAGATTATATAGTTTCTTATTGAGTTATATAAACTTTACTGTTCTTAAAAAATCAGAATTCAATTATCATTTATATATTTCTATTGTGATATCATTTTTCAGTCTGTCCTTAGCATTTAAAACATTTAACAGATATATATTCAAAGCGACAATTCGAATGAAAAATTAATTTCAGAAGCATATCAGACCACCTAAGAATCGATAAGCTCAGAAATCTATGTGAACGTACACAAAATTTCGATCGCAAAGCGTTAAAACTGCCCCGAACACACAGGGACATTACAAGAAAAGAACAAATTCATTGTCACCGCTCAATGTCAACCTGCAGAAGTTTAAGTTTGAAAAAGACTGGAAGCTGCACAGAGATCTCCTCAGTCTATTCAAGATATTGATCCAATTGCCGATCACTTGTTAGCACAATTAAGTACCCGGTCCGACGGAGTACATACCGAGTATCCAGTTAACAAGAGGCTCGGTTGAATTACCATTCATTAAACTTTCCGTAGCAGGCGGCCGAAAGTGGCACGGAGATCGCGAGGAACGCGTCGCAATTAAAATAACGTTCAAGAGCAGGCCGGGATTTCAATTACGAAGAGGTGGCATTATATTTGTACTGGGCGGCGATATAATTAATGATGGGCTCCGCCGAATCAGCCACGCTGGGACGGTTTCGTAAGAAGCATATAAGCGTAATAGCAATGAGCAACAGCGGCCACGGTAATTGCTTTATGTCAGGTAGACAGCGCGCGCGCGAACGCCTCGTTTCGTCGAAGAAGCGGCGACGCTTGTTTACTAGCGGCTTGGTGACTGATACCGCGACGAATAATGGTAATTGTGGACAATTCATTGTTGACGAAAACACGTGAGCGGGCGGTATTAGGTCAGGAGAACATACTGCAACCTTCGATATCTTAACACCTTGCTCTGTGATTTATTTCTTAACACTAGAACTATCAGATGGGTCAGGATGACCCATTCCTGATTTCTTTTTATACAATTATTGAGAAGCTACAGACGCTTCTCTGAGAAATCGTTAACCCCTTGCCTTACAATATCGTGTCAGACACGAGACGAAGATTTCTAATACGGTTTAATAAACATAAATGTCATTGAGTTGTGTTAGATTTAAATGAAACATTATTGTTCTTGATAGCAATTTGTATGGTTTATACTAAATCTAGATATAAAAAGGACACGATAATTTATTAACGCTAAATAGTTTTAACAAATGCATCTACGAAATTAAATCGTAAGGCAATGATTTAGTAATACCCACACTGAAATATAAACAAATTGAAATCTTAATAAATACACAGTTATAAGTTTTATAAAGAAATTTGAAAAAGTTGGTTTAAGTGCTTGGTAATTCTAGTGTTAACTATGATCAATACAACTACCTTATTGTTAATAATTTATTAGGAACACAATAAATTTTAATGTTTATTCTATGTCTACGTTTACTCTAAAGGTTAACTATTAAGAAAGAAAAGATGAAGTGATCGATACAACAACATTATCGTTAATAATTCATTAAGAATATAACAAATTTGTATGTTGATTCTATGTCTACGTTTATTTAAAAGGTTAACGATTGATAAGAGAAAAGTAATATTTACTATTTAAAAAGAATTACACTTAGACTTCTCAAATTCCATTGAAAATTTTCGTCCCGAGTCTGACACGGTATTGTAGGTCAAGGGGTTAACTTCTTGCTGACGAGACTTTCTTAACCCATTCGTCCCGAATGATACACGTAAGTATTACGAACATTTTAAATTATCGAAAAGATAGAAAACGTCTTAAAGGTGAAGGAAAATTGTACTATACGAGGATCTTTGCTTATGGCTGACAGCTTAAATGCTAATTATTATTAGTGATTTTCTTATTCTTTCACTGGAAAGCTTCAACTTCACTTAAAAGCAGCCGTTCTTAGTCCTCTCTTCGATTTAGGGAAAAATACGTATTCAGGGACGAAAGAGTTAAACTTCTAACATTTCTTTTTATAAAAAACTAAATTACGTATCGATGCATTAAATATTAAAAGAAAAGAAACATGTGTGTGTCTCTCGTTATTTGAATAATTAAATTATTCATCTGCAGTTTTCGATTTCAGATATGGAAGCTCGGAGTCGCCATTACGAAATTCGATGCTTATTTTGTATAATTATACTGTTCTACATTTTCTCTGACGGTAAATTATTGATAATGTGAAAGTAATATGTAATTTATAGTTAGGAAAAATAAATAACATTTAAATTTAATTTAAAATTTTCATTACGATTTTGATATTACATTATTCATAGAACAAGGTTAATTATCTTTGGTATTTGGAGAGTTTTATTAATAAATCGCAACGTATAAATTTAGCAATGAAAATAAAGGTACACAAAAGGAAATTGGTTTTCTATATAAACCAACGGACTTCGGAGGCGAAATTACTTTTCATATGTAATTGATTCTTATATGTTGATTTACATAGAAAATAAATCTTTATTCTTCTATAAAGAAAATACAGAAACCTGTATATTCTTATTTCTCAGGAAAAATGTGAAAAATAATGATATGCAATGAAATGCACCTCTAATTACAATATAACCTTTTACATTTTTGATACCAATTCGAATACACTAAAATTCTTAACACCGTAAACTAATTTTTTGTTTCAATAACATCGCGCTCTAGTTATTGTACAAGTAGTGTATTTTGTAAACAAGTATTTTCTAAATAAAAATTTTTCGATAGGTTACATACAATGTTCAGAATTTGGAATGTTTTATACGACAACCATTGGTATAGAGTTGTGAAGATTATTCCAGTTCCCGTGATTGAAGTCACACGACAGACCGGAAATAAGAACCAGTGAAAGTAACGGAAGCGAAGTAGACGATCATACCGTGGTTGCGTAATTGTGTTGCGTTGAAGGCCATTTTCCAAGAGCGTATTCTTGCAATTCTCTTTCGGATTATTAGTGAAAATAAAATTTCAGTTGTGTACACTCGCTTTATTATAATTTGAAATATGACAAACATATAAACTGCAGGTCGAATGTTTGGAACCACTTGATATGTAACGTCACAAATTAAAATTTATATATCTTATAAGTATATAAAATGTCTCAAAGATAGACTTAATTGGAAACAATTATATTCTAAAATCAAAAGATACCTGATTTTCGTATAAATATATGAATTCAATTAATTACGATATCAGAATTGATATACTTACCTTACTGAAATTAATCGATTGAGAGAAATTTATTTCAAAAATATACTGAACTAATTTTTGCATCTATAATATTAAATTCACTTGCACCAGAGGAACGTGCATTATTCGAAAATTCAAAATTCTGTCGTTATCCCAATCATTCCATAAACTTAATTACTATATTAATATTTCACGGCACATATCTAACAATGAATGTATAAAAATATATGTATCATAATTTAAAAAATAACCACGTTCTTAAAATCTTTATAACACTCCCACTTCCGGCACAGGAATATACAACATATAATGCACCATTTAAAACCTTATATTACGTTTGATTACTCCCAATGAAATGTTTCTCTATCTCTTGCCATTTTAAAGCTGCAAGTTGGCTCAGTCATCCGGACCATTATGTACCGAATAATATACCCTATATTTAAGTGCAATAAATCGTTACACATGAATGATTTATTTACATTATTCCCCGAATTTATATTTACGTTCAGAGGAAATGCCAGCGACAGAGTTTTACGACAAGATTTAAATTCTACCCCCTACCCTCGACGATAATGCAGCCACACTGCTTTTTGTGCGCCTAACCACAATTCCGACTTTGAATGATATGAGTATCCCAGGCTATAGTTGGCTTATAGCCTATGCCCACAGCGCCAGATAAAGCTTTTAAACTGGAGGGTTGCGCCACTTGTTGCTAGCTACTTTCCGCTGCCGATTAAAATCTCTAGACTCGCCCCCGGTTTACATATTGCCAGCATGCATGAGATTCAGACTCCAATTATATTTCCACTCGTGTTTCATCCTTCCCACGGGACATGTTACAATTTCTTGGAAAATGGCCGGATCGATTGTATCGGAGGAATTGGAGACAATGCAGAGTCAACTCTCTTTTTTTTTTGTTTATTAAATTCAAACATCGGATAATGGTTTCTTTTTCCCCTTTAGAGAGTTCTTTGAATTTTATATGTGATTTTGATCTCGCCAATTTAAAATGAAAATTGTTGAATCTTAAACGATTGTTACTTATTCATTGACAGTTTCTATATTTCTATGATGGTGTGTGTGTGTGTTTGTGTGTTTATTATTATATTTATAATATTAAATTTTATAATATTAAATTTTATAATAAACACTAAATGTACCAAATTACTGGTCTCTCGAAACAGGCAAAATTGTAGTTAAATTGTTTAAATAACGAATAGTTTTGAAGATAATTAAAATGGAACACCCTGTATATCACATATTTTTATAAAAGTTATATTATTAGAAAAATCCTATGAACCTTGACGTTCGTTACAATATCGTTTCTTACATAACGAGTGTAATTGTAACCCAAATAACGCTCTACATTTCTTCTCGTTCCTTTTTTCTCTTTTTAACTGTTATTCTTCCATTTTGTTGTGCCGTATGTACAATCCAGTTTCTGCGACCAAGCTTTCACGTTCGGTTTCATAACACTATAATCCGTAATATTAAAGAGTTACCCCAGTGAATGGAAGGAAATAAATAAATGAGTAAACAAATGAATGATGTGGCTACTCTTTCTCGTAATCCGATTAGAATTATATCCACCGCCAACGTGCAATATTCCGCAAAAACAAACGAGATTTCATCGATCATTCGACCTCCCCGACACCGTCGATATCGCATTTAACCGGTTCAGACGGAACTTTCACTCTCTACCAGTTTCACGTAACCGAACCCAGACACATCGCGTTTATGTTGCATCGTCATTTCTTTCCTGGAGCTGCATGTTCGGCGAGCTTTTTTCGTTCACGTGTACACCCCCGTACAGAAGTATCGGAAATGTCGGACAATCAGTTACACAGAATTTTTTTTTGTACTGTTACACATTGTTGAAGTCTCGTTTTTCAATTAAAGAAACACATTTTAATGAACAGTAGGTCTACGGGACGCGCCAATTTGACGCATATTGAATTTTATAATCTTAGTAATCTATTTCTAAATTTCTAATTTTCATGATCTAATCTAACAAATATCTATTTCTCTAAGAACAATAGGATAAATCGTAAAACGTCCGTAAACCTAGTATTAAAGAAACAATTATAATTATAATTCACTAAAGTAGAACCTCAATTAACCCTTTAGGTCTCGAATAAAAACTTTTAGGAGAAACACATTTATTTTCATAGTACACGTTAACCAACGTATCATTTTTCACAAAAATAAACATTTTTACAAAACATGCAATTCTAATTGTTAAAAAAAAGAGAAAAGACGATTACTATATCGATTTTATACTGGTTGTTTCGCGACTAGTCTGTAGTTTCGCATTTTGCTGATATTGAAATATTCGGTTTCAAAGCGATGCCACCAGGAACTGAAGGGTTAACCGAGTCACTGTTTCTCGCAATCTAAATCGTTCAGAGTCTTGGTTCAGTTGGAAATCAATAATTCGAACTTTTAGATAGTAGTTGAAATATATATAATCGAATTTTATAAATATATTTTAAAACATTTTTTTCGTGAGTCTCTATTTACTTTGGTTATTACAAATAAATAAATAAATCGGATAATCGAGGTTCTACTGAATATGACTAACAAATTGATAACGAAAGCTTTTCGTGAGGTACTATGATCATTTAATACATAATCATAAAATGTAGTTACTTTTATGAACAAATATCAATTTATTGGTGTGACAATTTATTAATAGGTAATATTACAAAAAGGTAAGAACAGAAACACAATCGTTTTAGTAAAAAATTCTAAGATCAGTCGAAATGTACAGTAATTGGCAGTTATTTATTTGTTTTATACACACAAATTTATTAACGTTCTTATTTTTAGTTCCAGTTTTTTTAAATTCATTTAATCATTCCGTAAAAACATTAGTTAGTCTGGCTACAGTCTTCGCTCTTTTTAGAATTTAAAAAGAAATTCCTATTCGTTAAATTAAACTCCGTTCAATTCTACGTTAATCATTTTGTTCGACAAATATCTACTATCTTTCAGTGTATTTATTTATAATATTTTTCCATTAATCAAGACATTTTAATCAGCCATTATTAAGCTTTTTTCAGTATTATGCTAATAAAAGCATATATTCAAATAAAGGTAATTACTATTTGCATATTTATCCTGCCCATGTATTCATATAAATTTTAATAATACATACTTTTACTAAAATGCTGCCGCAAACCAAATATACTTAAATTTTCCTCTGACTTAATTTTACTTAATTCAGAGAGATTGTATTTAATTTGGTAGCGATGAAAAATATACATGAAATAATCCAGTATAAAAAAGATTAAAAACACGTGTCGTGTTTATCCAATTTTGGTACAGTTTGCCCAGGCCAATTCTTTGAATAAATTAAGTCGTTCCAACGGAGGTCTCCGCTTGTATCGTGCCGAAATTGATTAAACCACTGTATTTTTTATTACAGCCGAGTAGATTTATGTATTTCGTAATATAAACCACTGCTGTAGATACAAATTTCGAAGCCCAAAGTTTTTCAAATAATTTGTAACAATTTTGTAGACCCATCTTGTCTTTCGCAAGTAGTACAATACCAACGCATATACTTAAAGTGAGTTTTATAATCAATAAAATAATTTGTGAATAAAATGTATTAATTAGAAACAATTATTTTAAACATTTAATTTGCTAATAAGTTTCTCTTTCCAAATTCTCTTTATTTTTCATATGTTTGTGAATATATAAAACTGTGGTAACTGAAAAAGAACCAAAAATTCTAGATTAAAATAAAAAGATAGTGGAATTTCCAAAATTTATTAATAGATCAAGAAACATATATCAAAATATAAACTTTGAGATTATTTTCTTGGACTATTGAAAAATCTTAAAATATCTACCATGGGACTTCCGTTTCATGGTACCATTTTTAACATCTTCAATTTTTTTTGGTTTTCATGAGATGTGTTATCAAGATCTAAGAAAACAAAATTAACGATTTCCTCCGATTACGTGAAAAGTTATTTAAGTTTCATCGTTTTTCGGATGTATTCCAATACTTATGGATTGGTGTGTACATGCACGTAGACGTCTATCCACGAACGTTCCCCGACACCCAACAGGCAGACGACGGGTACCGATTTCATTACGCTTTTACCACGTTTGACTAGTTTCTGCTTCTGTATCCTGTATCCGACGCATCGGTATATAGGGTGTCAGGCAACGTTTCGGTTCAATTTTGTCAGCGTGACCAACGAGAACCGGGAAACATGACACAAACGGGTTCAAAAAAACATTTAATTTACACTTTGATTGTCGTACTGGTCTGTGCGACTGGCTGCTTTATTTTTTAAATTCGAATGCTTTAACCGCTTTTAGCCTATCGTGTTTTTGTTTATCTAGTCATTCGGAAAAAAGAAAGATCTTGTTTAACATCTCTTAAAATATTATTCGTAATATTAGTATTGAAAGAGACGTTTAAATGTTCGACATTAAATGAGACACCGTATATACACTCCTGGTGGAGAGTTTCAGAGACACTCTGAGAATTAGTGGAAATGGAGACGTACTTATTAAGTCAACAAACTTAAGTAACAAGAATTAATTGCATTTATTTATAGAAGGTGTGGACTAATTGTAAGAGTTCGAGTGAACACGTCTGAAAGTATATTTAGAATTGCGAAAGAACTTGTTACTCGCATGATTAGATTTTATTAAAAGTCGACGAGAAAATTGGTCTTCAAAATGGCTATTGATCTTTTTATTGATCTTTTACGATGAAATAAAAGTATAGATGCTATTATTATTGTATATGCTACCTATATATAATACGTTTTATATCCTTAGATTGTAGGTATATATCTGATGCTATTATTAGTATAAAACTATGAAACTTTTATAGGAATCAATTTCACGAAATTTTGATTACAATGCAGATATTTCAATTGGTATGGTGGCGTACTTAAAAACTTTGAAATGAAGAATAGTTAAACACCCCATATAGTAGATAAATTGGAGAAAGCAACGGAACAGCAGATCAGACGATCGAAATAACATCGACGTTTTTGCTGTAATTCATTGAGTGAATATATTAGGTGAGTGTCCAGGAAAGCGGAAATAAATCGCAAATGAATTGCACCGCGCTGTGTTCGACGATTTCTTCGAAGATACTCTCAAACTTTATTTGATCTTTGAAAACAAATTTTCAAATGTTTAAAATTAAAATTTTTTCAATTCCTCAATTCTTCAATTTTTTAAATTCTTCAATTCTTCAATTCTCCAATAATTTCAAATAAAAATTTAACAGTATACGGGTGAACGAAAACTTAAACTAACACACGAGTGCACGAAAATAAAATACATCTACATACATGTACAACCAATTCTTATTAAAAATCGTTACATCGTAGCAATTAGAATTTTTTTAGTGACAATCGGGTCGCACGTTTTCCTACAAAGGCTAATTTCTATAATTCACTTTATAAAAATCGAAATGAGAGAACTGATCACTTCGCTGATTGAAAAATCCCTTATGGTAAGCGTCAAATAGACATACCAGTAACCTGTATTTCATATCTTCTCCTGTACTCTAAATTTTGTGAAGTGTCACGAATGCATAAAGCTTTGCCATCTGATGATGATGGTTTGTTGTACTCGAGAGAGTCCGTTTTTCGAATCTAACGCAGACGAAAATATGAACCGTACTCTGCTCTGACCAAAATAAAGGAAACGCTTTGATGTTTATTTCGTTTTGATTCCGATTCAGCCGTAACATAATTTATAAACGGAAAGAAGGAAGTGGAACTGAACTCTCTGGTAGCGACGCGTCATTCCGAAAGGAGTCCTTTGGTCTCGTCAACTAATTTGCATGTTGCTGCGACAGATGTCTACGTACCCCAACTTCTTCTCCTGCCACCCCTTCTTTTTTTTCATTTTTTCCCCACCCTGTCGCTTACTCCCCTCTATTCCCCTCTATTTTGTATGTACCAGCCTTCTGCCACTTTTCTTTTTCATTCAAATGCCATCTCGCGGAATAATAAAGCGCAGCTCCTTTTATAAAACACTAACAAGAAAATCAGAGCGTCGCTCGTTGGTCTGCCCTGCAGACAGGACTTGATGTTAAAACGAATCGTTTACACAAAGAATTTCATAGTGCAGCTGCAATTATGTATCTTCGCGTGAAATTAATGGAAGACTTGTCTCGTTCGAATTACGCAACATAGAATGATGGTACGGATTGATGGAGACTGCCAATGGAAACCCGGAACGTCTGTTTCTTATAATTATTTACAGTCGTGATTTGGTATAACAAAATCGTGAAGTTCGATGTTTAATAACAAATTTTATTTAATGCAATTAGACACGAAATATTAAAATGAAATAGTCCTTTCCTTTAATTCGTGTATTATTTCTATTTATTATAATAAAAATATACAGCAACGTTTCAATAAGAAATGATGGATATACGCAGCGAAAAAAATTTATTTCTGTTAACTGTTGCTAACATTGAAGTATTCTGTAAAAACTGGGATTGAATTCGGTTGTTTTGTTGTGAGTTTTTTGTAATGATAGTAACACATTTTATGTTTCAATTAAACTATTTATTTTATCGTATTACATAAAAATTAATATGTACAGATAAATATTAAATAACGGAGTAATATCTGAGACAATGGCTAAGATAATATATAAAATATCTAAAATAATCTGTCTTTTTAAACATTTTTAATAAACATAATAAAATTCATACACACTCTGTTCATGACTTTAAGTGGAACAGAAAAAGTTAGTACTAAATAATAGTTCTTTGATTTCATTAACGTCTACATAAATTTTCTCATTTTTTATTTTGTATTTCTGTAATTCCCAAAAATTTAACTTTTCTTCGAAATGCTTACCTCTCTTTACGATGCCATGAAATTTTGAAGTCACGTATTCATGCATCCGCATCTTTCAAGTCATATTTCAATTTTTTCGCTGCAAGTTGACGTAGCATTTTATTATCATATCGTTCCTTCACAGCCAAAGAGTTGCTCGTGCTGATTTTCCGTTCGCCTTTCTAACGCCGACTGTAAATATAAAATATAATAACAGCGTATAAATTAAACATAGATATTAGCACATACATGTATAATTAAAAATATAATTTGAACATTAGACTTATTTAATTGTTATTCTAACATGTTTGGAAAAAGCAGATATAAATTCAAGAAAAGTTTATAGAATAATTATACATGATTGTATAACAATTGTCCACTCTTTCATTACATGATAGAATTCATAAAATTTTTGCACGACAGAAAATTCACATTTCGCGTGTGACAGGCTATACTGTGAATGTATTGGAGGATATTATCTAAAAAATTGCACAGATGAAGGCACGACTTCATGGCTTACTTGATCCCGTTCTGTCCCGTTACATCGTAAAATGCAAAATACTTGGAATATTATAGCAGAACAGGCAGCAGCGCTAAAAGAAATAAACGTAGTTAAACTATATATTTAAAAACTAACGCGACGTTTAACAACATTCAAAAACAATTAATTCATATTTCATATTTCATTCAGTTGCTTTATTTTCAATTGTTACGAAACATCTTCTCCTTCGATCGTTTAAAGAATCGCATATTGAAATTCATCTTTATCAGTTTAAATAATTTGAATAATAAATGAAAGTTACAATAATAATTTACGACAATAAGATTTTTCAATAACCTTGTGGAATATTAGGAAACATTATTTCTTATCTAAATCTTCTGAAATATTAACTCTTGCATTTAAATGGCAACTCACAGTCATTTGATTTGCTATAACAAAATCACAAAGTTCGATACTTAATAACAAATTTTATGTAATGTAACAAGACATGAAACATTGAAATAAAATAATTCTACTCGTGTGACACTTCTATTTATCACAATAAAAAATTTAATCGACGTTCCATTAAATAATGAATATTATGTAGCGAGAAAACTTTCGAGTGCAATCGGTTAATACAGTAGATGAAAAGAATTGTATAGTTACAATATTTTCTGATTGGCAACCACAAGAAATTTGTTCCCTGGTTTTGAACGATTAAGAAAAATGATTATTCCTCAATATCAGAATTAACTAGCCTTGATCAATGAAGAAGAATTCAATTGCAGTGGCGATGCACTATACTTGTCTTGTTATAGAGTCGGCAGTTTCATAGGATTAGGGGACATCCCGTGAGATATGATCCAATCGCGGTCACTCCGTCATGCATCATTGAACGATCTAATTAAACTCCACGCGAACCACCTGAGATACGCATAAATCAGTATCATATGTGTGCCAAGTAGCAACTCGAATGTTATCATTTATCATATTAAACTAATACTTTACGATTCTTAACCCTTCTAACCATGAATTCATGCTATAATACAATTATCAAGTAATTTTAAATAACTTTTTTACGACTTGTTATAGTAATTGTAAGAGTATATTATTTGAAACTTCGGAAAACATTTATTAGATATAAATATTTACATGTTATATAAATGGAAACGTTAACTTTTTGCCATCGAATGCTGTTCTAATGGCGACTGCTAGCTTTGATATCGAAAATTGAAAGTAACAAATGAATAATTTAATTATATAAATAACGAGAGATCGATGTGTGATTTTCTTTTTTTTTTACTATTTATGTTTTTAATCAGTTTCCCATGGAAAGAGTTTTTAGAAATTTGAAATTCAATCCTTCGAAATTTAGCAGTAAGAGTTTTTGTTTATCAAAATTAGAAATTTGATGGAGTATTACGTATGGAATAATTGATTTTTAAATAGTAAAGTGTGCATATGTATGTAAGTTTATTGCAAATGGAAATTCTCAATAAATCTTACCCCTTTCATTCGAAATTTCTAAAATTCATTTGCATTACATTCACATGCAAATGATCAAATCTAACACAGACTCTTTACGATTCCCAATTTTTCTGTGTCTCTTTCGATCACGGTATGGTAATGAGAACACATGAATAAAATGGTTTATTCGAACTCTTTTTTGTCTCGAAGAGTAATTACCATTCTCAGAAGTAATCAGTGACTGTTGCCCAAGCATTTGCATACGCAGTTTTTGTACTAGTTTCTTTTCATAGGATATGTCTACTGCTTCACCAGATTTTTAAAAACTATATGAAATATTCAAATGAAGAAATGCACATTAAATTAAGAAATCAATGTGCGAATATTGAACTGGAAATGTCATGTGTTCAAAGTCATTACTACTGATAAATTTGTATTTTCTTAAATGTTCTTATATTTCTCAATTAACGAGCATATTAATTATTTTTGCAAGTAGAGGTGAATAAATTAATTCCTTGGAAACTGTAATTGATAGACAAAATAAAAGGACTTGTGTACCGTAAAGAAACAATAAAAACCCGAGCTACTACACCTTGAAATATTCTATTCCAAAAAACCATGTTAGAATAAACATCGACGAGAAACCATACATTTACATTTTTTTAAATCAATTCAAATAAATACGTACAAACGAATATCGTTGCTCTCGCACTGAATATTTAAATAAGTACATACAGAGACAACGAAACTAATCGCAATTCGAATAAAATGTAACCAAATCGTTCCCAACGAGAACGCTCAAACTTCAATTGACCGCGCAACCCAAGATAAACAAATTTCAAACTAGTCACGAAAAGCCCACGAATTATTCACGTTTCACGTGAAAAAAAAAAACAAATCGTTTCCTCTCGTTCCCCGAAGCTCAACGAAACATTTCGCTAACATTCGCGCGACTTTCCAATTTCACCGATTCAATTATCGCGTACACGAGCAATCTATAAATTGTATGTTATGTGGAGTAACTGGATGCACCTAAGGGATATACCTACACTGGTTCGCGGTGCATCGAAGGAATCTGGTCTCAAACCTGCGAGTGCAAGCGCAGAGGTCGCGGAGGTCAAGGCAGTGAGGGCGTTCACCAGAATTATTCTTCTCGGTTCTTCCTCCTCTCCTTAACTACTTTGCCGACGCCCCCGGGGCTGGCCAGCCTTTGCGCGCACACGATGAAAGAGTGAGAGGGGGAGAGATAGACGGATAGAGAGAGAGAAAGAGCGAGCGAGAGAGAGAGAGAGAGAGAGAGAGAGAGACAGACAGAGAGAAAGAAGGAGAAAGAAGACCGTGTTACAGTCAATAAAATCCTCTCCCGGCTAATGGAATGGTTTTTAAGGGAAACATCGCGTTTGCCTATTTATTTTCCTCCCCGACCGAGGCCATGCTCGTACTTTCCGGTTTTTATCGAATAAGAACGGTCATTCTTGAATAAAAGCGTCGTAGGAAACAACATCCTCCTAAACGCCTGTCTTGCGGGAGCACCTTTGAGCATTCAACAGATCCTGATAAACTGCCCCAGTTTTTCTTGCGGAAGGAACGGTTATAATAATGAATCTGAACGATCTCAGCAGTATCCATAACGCACTAAAGTTTTTCTTACAGGTAGAATTAGTGAGTTCGTCGTGTCTAATGGTGAGAATCATTTTTGCTGAAAATTGTGCGATGGTGAGGTAGACACGGATGAATAGGATCGCAAGGGCGAATCGAATTGGAACGTATTTGATTTTTAGATTTAGTTCACATTTGTTATATGGTGAATTATGTTTGTAAAGATTTCAAAAGATTGTTCTCATTTTTTGTTGTTCAATGTTCAAATATTTCTACTTCTATATTTTACTTTTTATTCTCAATGTTTACATATTTTTGTATTTTACTTTTTTATTGGTACTGTTAAAATATTTCTGTATTTTATTTTTTACGTTAATTTTCGAATATTTTCAGTTTGACCTTTTCAGTTTTAACGTTCAAATTTTTCTACTTGTTATTCTTTATTTTTAATGTTCAATTATTTCTACTTTTCATTTTTTATTGTTAATGTTGAAATATTCTTACTTGTTATATTTCATTCTCAATGTTCAGATATACCTACCTTTTACTTTTTATTGCTAATGTTGAAATATTTCTATATTTTACTGTTCATGTTACTGTTCAAATATTTCTGTTTCTCCACTATCAAACGCAGAATGATCCGATTCACCTCGTCTACCCCACTTATGTAACAATGATGTTATTACGAAAGGACTAGTTATGTATGTTAAAATGCACTCAAATAAATGAATAATAAGGAAAAGTGTCGTAAACTCTTCACCGTGGCATTTCGATAAATACCGAGTTCTCTCCGGCACGAATACGTTTCATTCGCCCAGCAGAATAAAAAGCAATTGGAAGTAACGAGCAGACCCCGCGGATGTTTAAGCGAGTTCATATTTTTCTAATTTAACTCCCTCTGCAACGCCACGTAACTTCGAAGTCGTGTAGTCGGGTGTCTGTATTTTTTTGAAGCTTTGTTTCGTTCTTGTTTCTCGCTGGAAGTTGGCAGTCAATTTTATTGTCACTTCTTCATGACCTAAAGGATCATTTATGACGATTTGTCATTTCCTTTGCTTATACTGTAGCGAGAATTATTCGAATTTTTTTTCAAATACCAGGAATAAATTATTTCGTGTGAATTATGCAACAATTATTGATATTTTATTATCAAGAAAAAATGAATGATATTATTCCTGCAAGATAAAACAATTAAACTGTTTATATTAAATCATTACCTAATTACAAGGAACGATTTCTTGCATTATTACACTTTCTTATTATCTTTGACAATAGTAGAATAATTGTTTTCAACAAAAATCGGTTACTGATCTTTTCTCAAAGAACAGTATCAGCAAGAATAAGCAATTCTAAAATTTCTTGAACCAAAACCCCTCGATTATATTATTTCGTTGATCACTCTTTCTGTAAACAAGGCAGAAAATAAGAAAATCAGTTGTTGCTTGAAGTTTAATTAAAATTATCCAAGGTAACACACCACTGTACATAGATTTAAACGATTGTTCTGGAAACAGAACCGAAACATTATATCAAATATTTTACTTATTATTTTCATTTTAAATGAGGTTTACATGTTCGAATAATTCTGATTTACTTTCAGCGGTGTATTTGCTACAAATAAAAATTAAGAAATTACCGAGAAGCGTAACGATTATTTACTGTTTATTTCGTCCCACGTTTTTAAGGCAGCAACGAGTCTGCATAATTTGAAATTAAATTTCTTTCATTTAAGTATGATGTCGAAAATGTTGGCAACGCTGTGATAAATTCGAATGAACGAAAATATTGGTTGTTTGAGGATGAAAGAACGATGCCTGGCTCAACCTAATTAAAAAGAGGCATTGGTTCAACAACGTTCGCCCGACTTCAAAGGGAACGCTCACGGGACTTAAGACTTTTCCCTTCCATCCGAACTTTTATTTGCCAACTCCAGCCATCCTCGAAATCCATCTACGGAAATCCGCTTTTCGGGATAACGGATCAATGTCGCAGATTCTGGACGGAAAATACGTAATAAAAAAGGTACACGTACACACGTACATGCACGTAAATATATTACAGGAAAAAAGTTTCGTCCTCCTAGCAATATCCAAGTCAGATTTCAAGGGAAAAGGAACAGGAAGGTGCTTTAAACCAGGCATCGAATGAATCTGTTCGAATTTTCAATTACCGAGTCATCCCGTAAATAATACATTCTTTAATGCTTCTTCTATTTTGAAACATTCAGATAAACCAAATTTTTTAAATATAAGATATACTTTATTTCATTAACTATAATAATAAATAATAATAACAAACTAACTGATAATAATAAATAGAACAGTAATAATAAATATCTCAATTTTGAAACCTGGAAGAAGTATTGAAAACATACCTTATATATGAGACGATTAAATAGTTATAAAATAACTGTAATTTTATGAGTATAATACTATAATAATAAAATGACTATAATTATTATAAAATACAGTGTGTTTATCGAAACTGTAATTCCATATGTTTATGCGAATAAGATACTATTATCCTTTTTTCGAAAGCAAAAAACACTTAAGGGAATGTTCCTGTAACAAATAGGTTTCCTGGAAATATTGCGTGGTGCATAAAATTCGAATTGAAACCTTAAACCATTCAGCAAAGTTCTGTTACATAAAAATCACAATATACTTTCGTTTTTGTATGTGCTCTGCTTTCGATTCCTTAATTAATGCTAATTAAAAAAAGATGCTTAACTTTTATATTTCTATTTATTCAGTTCAGAGTTCCATTCGGCCTCTGTTTTAAAGGTGAAAACGCAATTGCTAAATCTCATTACAGATAATATAAATATATAAAAGTGACAACGTTTAAAAATCTTTTAGTGTATGAAAAACGTTTAACATTTGGAGATTATTGACGGCATATTATAAATTACGAATTTTCTCGACCGGGGGTCATTAATCTTCGCGTTTAATTAATCGAATGTCTTCACGCTCTGACGAGAGACAATTTACAATGATGTGTCTACGGTAAAATATCAAGCGAACGATCAACAACCTCAGTTCGACAAGTCAGATCATTAGATAACTTGCAATTAGAAGCAGTGTTTCTTATATGACATTGCAAAACGTATCTAACAATCCTGACACTTGCAGTGACAATCATGTAAGTACAGTCAATCCCAAATTATCAATGTTCAAGAATTTAAAAGAAAACAATATCGTGCAGCAAAAAATTATACATATTACATTTTATGAACAGTCATTCGTTTGACACATGAAAATTACACAGATTCTACGTTTTCATTAAATTAGATTAAAATCTAATCCATATACTATATACCTACATATATGGAACAATGGATAAAATACACACTTTTTATTTATAGCTTACTTGAATTTACCCATATTTCCTAGTTTATTTACATCCTACAAAATAAATGTTAGATTTTACAGTATAAATTATTACACGCAAAAGATTCTTATCAATGGTAAACTAATAAAAGAAGGGTGCACATGGGTCAAACATGACCCGTCACGATGCTCACTGGAATTGCTGAATTGTCCAGATACCAGGTATTATATTAAATATAACTTTATTTTATTTTATATGTTATATTACATATTAAATTTATAAGGAAGGGGTCATTAACGAAGCGGAATTTAATTTTAATCTTCTTTAAAAGTTCTGCGACACGTTTTTAAAATACCAAAAGTATGGCCGCCACTGTCATTCTTTTCGTGTGCGAATATTGATTCGAATTTTATGAACCTTATAAAGCTAAAGAGAAACTTCAAATGAAAGAACTATCTTCCAGATGATATCAGGTGTCGTAGAGAAGGTGCAAAAAGCAGAAGATGCGATATTCCAGCAGCGACGATCTAAAACCGGCACGGAAAGTTCGTACGACCGATGGTAATCGCTGATACGATTACGAACTGAAAGTTTCTCGTTTACGAAGCTTCGTTGAGTCTTCAGGGGACACAATACCCCTTCGTTACCTCAATACCATGTAAAAATGGACATCGATACATTCACGAGGGTATCATTTTTAACCCTTTAGATGTTTACGTCCAGTATACTTGTAAAAAGATGGCAACTTTTTGTTTTGTGACGAGTATACACGTCACGGGGAAAAATATTTATCAATGATTCATAATATTTGGAAAAATTTATGAACAATAATATTCGTAATCTTTTGTATAATACATTTTTTAAACTGAAATCATAAGTCGACAGTTTAAGTAATTGTAAACAGCAATAACTGTTTTTCTTAAACACCCACGTATTCCAAAAGTTACATAATATCATTCATTTTTCAGTTAGCGATCTTACCTTTGTCAGATGTCTCCCTGAGAAGTTATTCGAATTGATCATCCTTGCCTTAATGGGAATTTCGAATTGACTTATCACTCACTCAGTACACAAAAAATTTACTGACCTCCGCAAGAGTACTACGATATAGTGGTTACATAAAACAGAGAGCGAGATATCTAAGATATCTTTAAATAACATTTGATACCTGGACAGTTGAACTTATCAAGAAGATAAATCCGTTTACTTATCAGGGGAGACCATACCAGACGTACAGTCCCAGTCAAGAAACTAACACACGTGTGCCACCTTTAATTTCTCAATTACATATGTATTTTTGCATTTGTAAGGCAAGATGCGAACTTTTTCAAACTTTCCTAAAATTTCGCAGACGTTCTGTAACTTTCTCAAATCTTTCCAGACTTTTCTAGAATTTTCTAAGCTTTTCTAGACTATTCCACGCTTTTCCAGACTCTTAAAATTTTCTCCAGGTGTTTCCAGGTTTATCTAGACTGTTCCGATCTTTTTCAAACTTTTCTACGGTTCCCTAGACTTCTACAGTTCTTCATAATCTTTTGTATGTTATTCCAGACTTCCTCAGACTTTTCCAGATTTCTCAAATTTCTTCTAAACCTTCCCAGAATTCTCTGGAATTTTCCAAAAGCTTTCTCGATTTTTCTAGACTATTCTCAATTTTTCTAAATTGTCTATTGCAAGTGTCTTTTAAACTCTTCCTTACGATTTTCTTCGTAACCATATTTATCAGACGCAATTTCACATGTTCATATAAACGAACAAAACAGAACAAACACTAATATAACGCAAAACTAACACAACAGATACACATGTTAGAACACAAGAAGTGCAAACATAATGAAACAACTGTGGATCGAGCATGAATAAGCAGTACGTAATAATGCAAACTATTTGACGTTTTGATGTTTAACAGATAATTGTGAACTGACGCAAATACATCTCTGAAATTAACTAATATTTGACGGCAGTGCGAGCTAATAGTAGCGATTGCTGTTTGTCTTATATTTCTTAACAGATTATTTTGTTTATATCTGATACTTCGAGTTATCGAATGTATAATTCTATAGACCAGCGTTGGGCGAAGGTAATTCAAAATAAGGAATAAAGAATAACAAATAAATTCAATACGATTGTTATTTGCGATTAACGAATAATTAAAATATTCATTATTCAATAACTTGAATAACAAAAGACCGAATAACAATTAATTATTTACTCGTTTTGTTATTCAAGTCAAATATTATTCGGACAATGCCGACATTGCTACAAACAATACAGTGTTCTCAGGTAAACAATATGTAGTGAGCTCTATACTAATTGTACGCTGATAAAACAATTCCGACTGCATAATGGCAGCTGGTAAATACGTTACCGGTAGTCGGCGCCGCAAAAAGATTCATTTGTCGCGTGCAACAAAGCGCGAGCTTGACTGTGCGAACCTCGGCTACGTTTTAAGCAGAATCCACACCTAACGAACAAACGATTCCTTCATGTTCGCTCTTTGTCCACCTGATAATTTGTCCTTGCCGAGGACTGGATAAAAGTGTTAAGACATTATCAATTATAATAAAAATTCATCGACTATAATTGTGTACATATGTATATCTTATATGTATCTTTCTGGTTACATCTTTTATTCTTTTATTTCTTTCATTACTTTTTCCTTTCCATTTTGCTTTATTGTCATTTTAGGTATACTAATTTTTTCATGTTTTATATTTATATACTTCTATTTTTTATTTCTCTTTTCGTTTTTCAATTCGTGTGTATTCTTTTTACGTTTGTATACAAAGAGTGTATTTTGTCCTGTAAATAATAATAAATAAATGAATAAATAAATCAACCAGCGGAGAAGTTTTTTTTTCAGAGAAAAAGTAATTATACTAGAATATGGTTTTTCATAGCAAATAGTACAAAATCTACAATCTACAGTTTGGAGGCTTTATATATTTTTATACATAGCGTGCATTCTGTACAGTTTTGTGTTTTGAAATATTCACATTCATAAATCCATAAAAATCCGCAGTATAGCCATCGATAACTGACGAGCCTTGAACGAAGAGTTTACCATACGTCATCGATGATTCGACACGGCGCTTAACGTGTTAACCGAAGAATCCGTAAACTGTTTACCCGAGCATCGCAGTGTGTTCACCTGTTCTGTTTACATCGTATGAATACGTACGAACGCGACGAATATTTTCCTTTGATGTAGGCGGCAAGCGGTGGATCGCATTTTCCAGAGTTTGTTTAAGTTCGTTCGTGCGCCAAATTCGGTGTATACGTGTCCTATCAGGTATGTATGTTCGTGCTCATTCGCTAGGCCTAGACACGGTTTAACAGGTTGACTGCCACTGGAATTCTGAGCGTCTTATATAATAATACTCATTCTCTCATGACAAAGACAAATGGTATTGGAAATAATATTAAATGATATGTACTTATATGTTGTTAGAAAAGTATATACAAATCGATATATGTCGACGTATTTAATAGACTGTACTTTATTTATTATTGAGGTAACAATTTGTTATTGTGATATATTTATATTATACCTTGTTTGTTTCCGGTGTCTTATAGTTATTGTTACTTTTGTATTTAGTGTATTTGATAAAAGTGTTATTACTTATTAAAAGGCTAACATATGTGTTATATGAAATAATTATGTGTATAATAATTGTTATATAGAGTATCAGAAATAATTATTGTATGTGCTCAAATTAAACTATTATATAATTTAGGACTGACCATGGAAGTAATATTGTTTTCAAATAAAGTAAAAGTTAAAGGTGTGAAAAAATTAAAACTTGCATTAGTTTCTCTGTAATATTGATTTCTCAACTGTCAAACACTTTCTGTGTTCTAAATTTTCAATATAAACCAAGAAAAAGACTTTTATGGAGACCATCATGAACCACCATGGCTCATGGAGACCACTTTTTAAATAAACCCTCATCTCGAAGGAGTAAATATCAATTAAACGCTCTATAATCCTTTCACCCCACGATTCGCTCGCTCGAAAACACGATCCCGTGATCGCGTGCAGCCGAAGTCCTCCGAAATCTGATTAAACTCAACAAGTTAGAAAAGTCCGTGTAGTGACACACCGGGGCAGTATGATTCATCACTTTCCACTTGCCATTGCCTGGAGAGTCCGCAAAGAAGAGGGGATTAGCCGCGTATCGTGAAAAGACAAACGTGACATCCTTGACACCGCGTATTCTCCTCGACGAAACCGGAAGGTTGGAAAAGAGAAAAATAGACAAAGAAGGCGAAACATAGAAATAGAGAGAGAAAAAGTTGGATTGAGAGAGAAAAAGATGAAGATAAGTTGGTAGAGAATAAGCCATGATGAAGAGATAAATATAACATCTTTGCAACTTTTGACAGCTCGGAACAGAAAAGTATGCAGTGGTCACAAAGAGAAGGAGTGAAATAAGCAGAAATAGAGTTATAGAAAGAGAGAGTAAAAGAGACAGAAAAAAAAGAGAAAGAGAGGAAGCCAGAGAGAAATAGAGAAAAAAACAAGAGATGCATCATGAAGAGGCAAACGTGATGTCTTCATCACCGCGTGGTTCCTTCAACGAAACCGGGAGCTCAAAAAAGAGAAAAACAGAGAGACAGGGAGGAACAGACAAAGAGTTAGAGTCAGAAAGAAAGGAATATAGCGAGAGAGAAACGCACCACGGAAAGGCAAAGGTAATATCTTCGCTGCCACGTAGTCTTTCCGACTAAACCGGAAAGTCAAAAGAGAGGAAAACATAGAGACAAAGAGAAACAGAGAAATAGAGAGTGTTAGAATAAGGGAGAAAAGGAAAAACATAGAGAGTTATAATGAAAGGGAAAGAGAGAAATAGAGGGAACAGAGAAAATGAGACGGAAAGAGGGAGAAATTGAGAGGAAGGACCAGAAAGGCACAAAAAGGTACAGAAAAAGAGACGGAAAGAGGAAGAAAAAAGGGAAGAAGAGACAGAAAAAGAAAGAAACAGGCAGGAAAAGAAAGAAACACAGAAAAAAGACAAAAACAAAGAAAGATCGAGACAAAAAAAAAGCAGGAAAACAGAAAAAGAAGGAAACACACCATGAAAAGACAAAAGCGATACCTTCGCCGCCACGTGGTCTCTCCTACAAAACCAGAAACTAAAAAAGGAACGGGAAAACGAAGGAACAAGAAAAAAAAGAGAAACAGAGGGAGACTTACAGCGAGGGAGGAAGAGATAAAAGTGAGAGGAAGGGTAGCTGGACATGATAGCGAAACAAAGCGAGAAACAGTTGAAGATTCGGCGGGTTTTCTTTGTTCGCTTTCACCGGGTCGCCCGGCGTACCGAACTTTCCAGGCACGCTGGAGGGGCTCGATTCCGGCATGGCGAATGGATCGATACAGCACCAAGGGGATAGTGTTATGGGGGTGGCTCGCTCGTAATACACGGGGTTGCTGGCGTAGCTCGATGGCGGAAGAGAGAGAGAGAAACATAGAGAGAAAGATAGAGTGAGAAAGAGATAGAGAGAGAGATAGAGGAAGAGAGAGAGGCGAGTGAGTGAGAGAAAGGGAGAAAGAGAAGGGGAGAGTGTATACGTGTACACCGGCGCTCCACCCCGATGGTAGAGCAGCGAACGCTAGCACCCCATTCGTCAATCCTTTTCCCTCGTTCCGGAGGCCCCTTCTCTTTGTTCGAGTTCGTTAAACTTCCAGTCGGCCGACGAAACCCTCCAGACTTTTCCGACGGTTTTTCTTTCCGCGACATCCCCCAACCCCCTCCGCCCCTCTCGCCGCTAATTCACCGCTGTTCGTCGATTTCACTTTTCGACGTTTTTACGACACGTCCGCTGATTTTTCTGTTGCATCCTGACTCGAATTATCTCGCGATATATCGTGTCCGTCGATTTCACTGTCGGGTTTCAAGGCTACGGGCATCACTGAAGAGGGTGGTCGCGTTTGAACTCGTTTTTCACTGCATAATGCGTTTTTATACACTGTGACAGATATATCAATTGATGCGCATAGAAGTATGTGTATTTCTACTGAGAAATTGGAATCGCAAAATAATTTATTGTTTCTGATATGGGTATCATTATTACAGTAAACACTTTCAGTTGAATCATTGATTTTAATTTATTTACTTTCTCCTGGGTTTCTGGAACCCAATAATAAACACATGGGAAATAAATATTTTTTGATGGAAATGAGAAGGTTTCTCTATGCTTCATAAACAATTTATTGGAACTTGAAATATGAACGTAACAACATTCTACGCTAACTTTATTTAATGAATATTTTACATAACTTTATAGAACCACCGAAAGTCATTGAAATTACATATCACTGATCGCTGTTACTTATTCTACGCGTTACAATTCAGAAACTGCAAATATCTTCATTATTTTTATTATTAAATATGTAACTCACTGTGACTTCTTATATTTTCCTTAAAACATAAAATTTGATTTATTTGTCAAAATAATTATTGTTATTGCGACATAGTTCTGAATTATTATTTCAACATTGTATTGAATTACTATCTCAGCGTTATATGGAGTTACCATTGTAACAGCGTAACAGAATAATATATTATGTTTCCAAAATTGTAGTTCAACCTAGATAGAAATTATTCTATATGAAAAGCTAACAATAAATACAAAATATAAAACAAAATTATTTCATGTGATACTTTGTCTTTAATATAATCACGTTTAAAAATCTATCGAATGTAATGCTGGAAATCAGCTAACGTGTCTGCCCTTGTCTTACCATTTCCACTTCTTATAAACATAACTTATAGTTAGAAAAAATTCTATAAGAAACTTTGATTCCATACTTTTAACTTACTTTTACATATCTCAAAAGTTTCTTTCGTTTCATTAATACATAACGGATACACAATACTTTATGCTTTATGTTGTAAAATTGTTTTATGACCAAAACCCTTCAAAATATTTCCTACACTAAATATTTATCACTAAAGAAACTTATAGATAAACTGCGGGTTTTTATGCAATTATGAACAATTTCTAAATGCATAGTTACACAGAATGCGCATGACACGAAAAAATGTATAAAATATCCAAAGTACAGAGGTTTTTATATTTGATAGAAAAAACAGTTTACTATTGCAATTCTATTTTCTTCATTGTATTTGTAAACATTTCAATTTACACGAAGATCCACGGTGTACTTATGGGACGACCTAATAGATTCATTATTTATCCGATTGTGTTACGGAGACACTCTACATAACGAACGGTTTGTATAAACGTTACATAAGTTAGTCTAAAATACTCCGAGCGCAAGTGGTACTATGCGGTCACGTGTTTATCGGGCTGTCTGGCTGCATTAAGTGTCTCCCTACTTGAATAGGCGGATTATGCGATTGTCTATCGCTTCATTGTTTCCGTCTCACATTCGAGATTCGTTTTACCTTAATCACGTTAAAATGGGCACAACGAGGACAATGTGTTCTCGCCGAACAAGTCCTTGATCTTATAAATGATAAAGTAATAACGATCAGCAAATACGAAACACGACAAAGTGGAAGCAACACAAACGATAATGCAATAGTAAAATAGCGGTAACAAGTGATTTTTTCTAATTTTCCTTTGAAAGTGGAAACCTGTATACTTCACCAGATTCCGTAACGGAAAAAACATACACTTTTTACCGAGATTGGTTACGCTGTACGCGAAGAAATTTTAAAAGATCGAATTTTGTGTAATGTGAGATTACAGTTTTGAGAATTACTCTAACGGTGAATCTTAATATTTACATTCCATTATTTATTAGATGTTCCATATAACAAATATCATGTATTAAATATATTGTGTCGTTATTATACTATAGTACATTATATTTGTAGTGCGTATGTTAAGAATATATTTATTATCAACTATTAAGCATTAATTAACACGTACGTATTTTTTAAATAAATTTATTGTATACTTCCAAAAGGTTATACATTCCTTGAGATATTTAATTAAATATTCCTTTTATTGACTTTGTTCCAATCTTCAAAAGAAAATGTTAAATATCTCGAACAAATGGAGGAATGTTTCTTAAATTATATTTGTCACTAATCAAGTGGAAAGGCATCGAATTAATTTTTAAATGGTACGAGCATATAGTATTACACTTTTACCGTTTTCCAAATTTTACTATTTATTTCCAGAATAGCTCAGTTTCTTCTACAATAAGAATCAGCACTTTAATTATACTTTAAATATAGCTGCGTGTAATCCTTTAGAACATGCGATTGCAATAAGGTCAGAGATTGCATGCTTGAGACATAGTTTACTCTAATAGATAAACATAGACGGTAGTGCTCAGGGAATCTGGAAATGGCTGGTGTACTTTCAGCGCTAACCATGCAACGCGAATCTCGATTGCCCTATTAAAATGCTAGGCGCCATTCAATAATTATGCGAAAAGCTTGCTTTCCTCCACGAACGGGGAAATTGTATTGTTCTAGTTAAGATCTAGAATCAAGGAATATGCAATGCGGCATCCTTCTGCTGTGCGAAGCATTAGGATATTCAATTATTCGAATCTTCACAGCTTTCTCGTATATATTATAATTATATTGCGCAACAAGCTTTAATTAGAGATCAAAAATAATAAGTACAATAAAAGTTTCTGTGAAAGAAGTGAGTAATTGAAACGTGTTCACTATTTAAATTGAAAATATTGATCGTAAAGTTCCAAGAAGATTTTTAAAAACACTGTATGTTTAAAAAATTGAACTTTCTAATTAAACATAATAATTGTAAGTGACCGACGATCTGGTTCGTTTCAGACAATCACTATTGATGAGTGAAATTCTATTTCGATCGTTTGTAATAGGTATCGATGAAAAAGGTACATTTCGATCATTCATAATAGTTCTTGATGAGAGAAATTGTATTTCCGTAGCTGGTCATAATTTATATCGATTTGAATTTTGAATTCAACCAGAGTGATAAAATTCTGCAAATCGGCAGCAAAACAATGTTGAAATTAACGAAACGAAACACATGTAATGCGAATTCTATTTAACCTAAATATTTTCGCCATCTGTAAACATTATTTGCAGTTGAAATACAATTTTACTCATTGATAACTGTGTCAGCAACAGAAATAAATTTTCGGTTGTTATAAATATGTGCACTCAAAAATATTTTAGTTGAAAAAATAATTGCTATTCGATGACTCTTTTCAATTTGGCTGGAATAATTCAATTTTTGTTTTATCCTTTACACGTTTCTTTTTAAATGTTAACTGTAGAAAATACGTAAATGTTCCTTACTGAAAATGATACCGTAGATTCCTTTTAATGGGATTATATTTATTTTAATAATATTGAATACATAGTTTAAACCAAGTGTAAATAAAGTTCAAACGATATTTAATAGAATCGAGGAATTTGTCAAGCAACGATCTCTCGGATACTGTAAGGTTTATTTCGAGATATCATAATCTGAGACAAATTCCAAATACGTATATTACACGATAAAGTAGACTCTTTTTCGTGTGAAAGACTTCAAAGAAAGCCATAATACCGGTTTTGTTTTTGATAGAGTTATAAAGAAAAAGTTCCGTAAGACGCGAGATACCGCCAGTGATCCTCAACATCACTGTTCGCTTGATATTCTCCTAAACCAATGGTTCTCAACCAGCACTATTATACATATAGTATTGTTAGGTTTTGTTTTATTGTCAGTCGCACAGTTATTAAAATAAATTATAAAATATTCGGAGATAAATTATTTATTAAATTAAACATTTATTAAGTACATGTAGCTTTTTCCAATAATGCAAGAATATATAAACAGTTTATTTCGAAGGTGACTTAAGTCAATTTTTCAAAAAAATCAAATTAATGATTATAATAGTTACAATTCTACATTACCTTCTTATTTTTGAACGCTTTTTTTAATTTTCTATTAAATGAATTTAAACAATTTTCAAAATAGCTCACATAAATAATTTCAATTGAGAAACATCGCAAAATAATATTTTTCAGAAACTATTCTAATTCCGTTTACAGTGAAAGCGTAAATTGTTCATCATTATATTTTTTATTAGAAATAAAATTTCTCGGAAAGCAAGATTGACCGAGGAGAATGTGTTTTATATGTAGGTGTATTGTTTATCGAAGAGAAAAATATGTGTTCGACAGTATTGCTGTTAAACGGCAAACTTTAGTGTTCGCTTTACTGTACGCGATGGATAATATTGTGACGATATTATGCACAATGCAACCCGTTATCCGTTTTACTACTTACGGGATATGGGATGCATAAAATACGGGATACATCCTCTGAAATCGGCCGCGTATTCCACGATTTTGTATGGTCCTTAGTGATACGCACTTGAACGGGATTATTCCGGTCGTTTAGCCGAAGATACTGTTTCCTCCTTATTCTTCACCTCCGGAACATCGAATGCGGCCCTCGCGAAAATTGAACGTTCTAAACGTTCTATTGTTATCCATTATTAAACGAGATTGCGCATTTTCATGGGAAAATCACACTCGTTGAGAAATCTATAACAATGTAAGTGTCAAGGAGAAATCTCGCCCTTGAGTCGACAAAGAATCGTTGTTACGCTTAAACGGTGTCATAGAATGTTACTGAGAACACTTTAAACTATGAACATTTGTTTCCTTGAAATTTGTTCAAAATCTTTTATGAATTTTTGAAATAAAGGTTCCGGATAATCAAAGCATATAGATTGAAATAGCTACTCTATATAGTGCACAATCAGATCGTCGAAAATAGTGTTCAAATATCATCTCCTAAATGTTGAATAATTTCTCTGGTTTTGTCGGTCCGGGTGAATTCAAAAGTAACTGCGGACCTCGCGGATAATGTAAACAGACCTGAAAGAGGAGAGAAGCGGCAGAAAAAGAAAACGGATAACGAATACGTTGCTTCCATGCAACTAATTCTCGTATATTAAACTGGGTTTCTAAAAAAAGGGTAACTGGTCGGAAAGTTTCCGCCAGCAGTGTACATCATCATGGTAAAAACCGGCCGCAATCGGATTAGGAGAACGAAATTAAAAGAGAAAAGGGAGAAACGTTTAATAATAGTGGAGGAATCGCGAGAGGGGTGCATTATATTCCCCTTGGATACAATTCGTCGTAACCAACCCATGAAAGCGTTCCTGTCCAGCTTAAAGCTACCTGTTTGGACAGATGAGGAGACACGATACTGATTAGTCACGGGAAACAAAATTGCCAAATATTTCTGTTTCAGTTAAAGACAGTAGAAAATGTTCAATGCAAAAATTTTAATTTTCATAGCTTATATTTTGTATACATTTATTATTTGTATATTCGTTGCGTATATTTATATACATTTTTTTGTTATATTTGAACATTTCTTTTGTATCCTATAAAATAAATAGCATCATTTATCATTTATGCTAGGAATTCGATTCATGCATTTATTCAATGTGAATTCGATATTCTGAGTGAATTTGGTTTGCTAGTGTGTTATACTATTATATGACGATACGATCTGATATTATGTTAAACGTTGTTATTTGTATTTTTTAAATAAATTCTTTTTGCATACATTCCCCGGTAAAATAATCTGACGATTTGTATTATACTTTTTACATTTTTATTATTTATAGACCCAGTTTCATATCTATATATTATTATGTTTAAAAATTGCCGATGGTTTCTAAGAATGGCAATATTTTTGGCTGGTGACCAAATTCAGAGAAATCGAATAACTGAAATTAATTTTAGAAAAACAAAATGTTATATTTGAAATTGAAAGTCACTTTTAATTTGTAAACGAAAATGCATTTTTCAAATTTTTACGAATTTCAATTGTGGAAGTGTTCTAAACTCATTGTAGGGATACATTTCCATGAAAGCTTAAACATTAAAGAAGTCTTTTATTTTAAGTTATTCGAAACGTATGATGGTAATGTTTACTAAATAAAAAAGCTTCAATCCGAACCTGATTCGTTATAATAAGTCAAGGAGCAATCTATTAGCAAGCAAAATTAATAAAATATCTAATTCATAAAATATTTTTATTAATATAATACAATATTCTATAATATAATATAATGTAATATAATGTAATATAACATAATATATTATGATATAGTATAATATAATAATAATATAATATACATATTTTATGCAAAAATATGCAAAGAGAACAGAAATCCTTATAATGAAAACAGCGTGACATTGACAAAAGATTCATTTACAACGTGGCAAACATCATCCAATTACATCCACAAAAATGAACGACATCGTATTATGCGATGTTTCCTTTGTCGCGAAATGCAGGCATGCTTTCTTTCACTGCTCAACCGAGTATATCGTTCTTTCGAAACCGCTATACTCGTCAGTATTTTTCGAGGGGTGTGTGAGCGCGGGTCGAGGGTCGCGTTAGCAAATTTACTCCATGGAACCGAGCATTGGCCTAAATTTTCGCCGTTTCGTCCGTCGGGCTCAAGTATCGCCGCATGAAAGCTAATCAATTACGGGACACGCTTGATCGATTTAATCGAGAACGCCGCGTCGAGTTCCGTCAGCCACGCCGGGAGAAGCAAACACCTTCTAGGAAAGATAATCGTCCCGCGATTCCAGTAGAGGTGTGAATACGAGATAGGCTAGAAATATCAGAAGGTTTTAACTGGTATTGATCTTTGTGAAAATAATTATGTATCGAATGCTACGACGACTAACACATTCTTGTCATTAGCAAACATTACTAGTATTTTTGTCTCTTTTTGTATCTCCCAGGTAATTTACAATTTGTTCTCTTCACAAAATACTCGGTAAATTGTTTTAGCAATTAAATATTTCAGTAACTGACAGCAACGGTCAAGTTGCTGAAGGTTGAAAATTGTAACCGTTTAATCAGAAAAAGGCGTATGTTTGGCAAAATCACCGAGTTAGTTTCCGGATGTGTTAAATACGTGGCATCCCGTTAATCATCCCAATTCCTATACCATGAAGTGAATGAAATTATTCCGTAATCTCATCTGTGAACGCGCGACAGATTATATAATTAATTCGGATTGAGTATGAATAGAATCATCGGTCAAAGTGATTTTGGAACGTGTGCCCGTTAACTGCTGCGTTACACTTTTTTTCACCTGTCCAGCGATAAATATAAAACATCTCACTGACAGCACAGAATAGAACTGCAGAAACGTATCACATTTATTATCGTTAATTACAAAAATAAATTTTATCACATTCAAATATTGTTTTATTTCATCTTGCAAATCACTGTCCAGAACGAATTCTCTTTAATTTAAAATAACCTTCTTATTTATATTGTTCGTAAAATTTTCATAAAAGTTTAGTTTATAAAGGGAAATATTTTTACCAAATTGTAATTATGAAAGAAGTATTTTAAAATTTGTAAAATGCCACATTAAACAGAATTAAATACGATTTTATTCTACTTTCCATTTAATGAAAACATGGTCGAGGAATACAGTTTTTTAATCTGGTATCCTTTAAATGTGTTTATAAAAGTATAAATTTGTATAACGTTCGTAGATTTGCCTGAGGAATTAGAGACAAGAAAACGTTTAAAAATTCCAACAATAATTTCTTAAAAATATTAAATTCTTAATACATATTTATTAATCTTTTTACACGATAAACATCAATTATTTATGCCACTAAAATAATTTAATTATGACGATTAAACATATTCCATTTCATATCAATTTCAGTTGTCTTCATCAAACTGTTACGTTAAAATCACTCGTTTCATCGACTTCGAATAAAATTTTCCTTTAGAAAAGCGCTTACTTTCTATCGATAAGTTATTCCGTTGAAAATGTTAATCCCATAGATAAATGCATGCAAGTAAGTAACTCCTGATTACTTGAAATTAATAACCAAGAATTTCACCGTTATTTGTAACAACAAAGTTTCCAGTAGCAGTAGGTATTCGATACTCTGTTTTGAGAGTTTCCAAGCAATTCAATCATACTCGAACTACAAACTATACTGCTGTATTACAATATACAGTTGAAACTAGTAAATTCTTGGACGAAGTCTTAATAGTCCGAGGAGGTTTGTCATTCATTTTCAAAATACCATTGAGAAATATGTTAGTACAAAGTAAGATGAGAAACGACGTTACTTATATGATGATCTAATACGTTTATTCTTTTATTTATTATTTTATTTATATATATACTGTAGTGTGATGACTTAATATCTAGCGGAACGACATAGAAGAAATAGATATCTTTTTAATATACAATTTTATAGTTTCAATTGGTTACCTCTAACCGTATTGACGAATAGTGAATTAGCGATCGAAAATATCAGAAATTAGAAAATAAGGCAGATAGAAAATGAAGTGAAAAAAGTAAACAACTGATTAACATTGTATATATATATGTGCTATACTTTTCTAACAATTTTGACCTGTATGATGGTTTTAGTGTTAATATTAATATCAATGCGGCTGTGAAGCTAACATATTTGACGAGAAAGTAAGCCTTATAGTATATCGGTGTTCATTTATCACGTACGAAAGTCGAGGACGAAAAGCCCGATGTTCCAGCAGCCCCATCTTTTTTTCTCTATCGTTCCTCGACATCGATTGTTACCATTCATCACGACCACCGGATATATTCTCTATTCTATGGCGCACGTCCCTTATTTGCTGTGTTATAACATTCGATCGTGTCCGATGAAATTAATTTCTCTGAATTCAGGCTGTACCATTGAACACGACCACTAGCGACCCCTTCCTTCACAATGTCGATTCGACACGCCGGCAAATACTTTGATAAGTCTACTATTATAAAAATCCTTTCTTCCTTTACTTATTCATGTAATTAAACAATGGACGAAATAACGGAACAAATAAATTATTCAAGCAGTTAAATCATTTTTGTAAAGCAATTTATTTGATGAAAGGAAAATGGAAAGATAAAAATTGATTATAGCAAGTTGTTATTCTGTTAATCTTTTTGTATTTATGAAAATAAACGTTCAAGGAAGGAGCCACTGTCGCAAAATATATTTAATATAAATGTATTCATTTAAATAAGATGATTTTAAGTAAATCTTCATTTTACATATTGCAATGTTTTAAAAAATGACGCCAACTAAAACACTGAAAACAAGACCAGAGCGATAACCCTGTAAATTTATTAAAAATTGATTTAAATCGATAAAGATTCCTTTTTTATAAATATTTACCGAAACCGTGAATATATTACATATCTCTTTATCAACGCATTCGCATGTTCTAAATCAAAGCAACACAACGAAATGAATTTAGTCGAATGATAAAATGTGCCACACGGAAGATCGTAAAATACACAGATTGAGAATCGCCGCCTCATATAAACGTTACAATAAATCATAAAGTTTCTGAACACGCGAAAAGATAATAGAAACAGATATCTCATGATCAATTTCCCAGTCGACGTTCCATTAATCACGAAATAAAATCGAAATTTTACTTCAGGCTTGATACCAAATTTAACTGAGGCAGAAACAGAGGAGACGTTTCTGAAATAAGAAACTTCAATCGTTCGTATCAATGATGATAGATGTTACAGCTCTGTCGCGTCGTTCCGCTTCGGTCTTCCTCGGATTAAGCTGCGGAAACGTTGAGCCCTGTAAGATCAATCGTACCCGCCACACGATGCACCAAGTTGCAGCTGCGACGCGTTTCCTTCTTCCGGTGCATCTCCTAGCAAATATGCCAGTCAGAACGTTTTGTATTCACCGACAGAATATTGACGATAAAAGGTGAATAATATAAGATATTATATTTCCAAGTATTTCTTTAACACTAAAACTACCCGGTGGATCAAAGTGACTCACTTCAGAACATTTTTTTCCGCAAGTATTTAAATTATAAAGGCGGTTTTGCGAAAGATTTTTAATTAAATTTGTGTATTTGTACAGGTACAAAACTAGGAGACTCTTCAAATTTCAAGAAATGTATTGTTTTAATTTTTATAAGTTATTATAAATAAGTCACTTAAATTGTTTAACGGTTATAATATTAATAATACAACTACCGTACCAGTGGAAATGACTGATTTCGATTTGTTTGTTCCGCAATTATTGATATCTTAAAAGCATTGAATATTTAAAATGATGTTGAACATGAATAGGTTCACTGGAATACTATAATGAATGTCCGACGATACTGAAAATAATCTATTGTTACAATTTTCATGCGGATTACATATTATTCGCATTAAATGCTCGGTAGTTCTAGTGTTAAGCGTAGTTAATGAAACACGTGCAATTACATGATAGAGATTACAGCGAAAAATCCGTTATCACTTATCGTTATTATCATTTGAAGGTATCTTTCATAACCTAATCTGGAATTACTACTATTAATTTAATTACTATTAAATTCCTATATAGGTGACACAACTTTTCGTATAGATTTAATAATTAATTTTCTCGGTGATACATGAAACAAACTAAATTTAATTGGATCTATAAGACGCAAAAAGATTCAGATGGCAATCTTTGTGGAAAATCTTTAAGCTTATATAAAATAATTTCCATCATTTACGTAACATGTATAAAATAAAATAAACTTTAACTGTAATTTCTAGCGAACTTTTGTCAAACGTGTTATTATTCAGCTATTTGAAGAGTCGATTAATATGCAAAAATGAAGCAATTTCTAGACAGCTGGTTAACTTGCCGATAGGAAGGGAACTCAAATTCAGCGACCACCCTATCCACGAGGCGACTAAATAAATGTTGCCTCCCCGTATTTATCTCTTCAACCCCACGTTCATAGGGGATGGTCAGAGATTGTGTCTCGACTTCAGCCAATATTTAAAAATAATATCTGCAACTGAAAAAAGTATTTACTAACATTGAGATATTAATAAATAATAAAACATTAACAAATATTTATTATTTAAAAATATTGTAATCTTACATGAAAATAAAACTTAACGTATCTATATTTTACTCTTCAATTTTGTATATATATATAATTCTCGTTAAATCGTCACAATTATTCCCGCAAAATGTTCTTATTCGACATTCAAACACCGTAAAAAATGAAATTCCGTTGAAATTCATTAGAAGAAGACCACACAATCTTTAAAAATGGTAAATATCCGAAATTTGAAATATCGTTGAATCTGACTAATAGCTGAAGGACATTAAAATCTCTTTTTTAATATGTTCTACAGTAATGTAATGTAACGGTACAAGGAAAAAAAATTATTTTTCCACCAAATGATTTGTGTTTAACGATTTCAAGCCACTGTACGCTATTACTAGCATATTTGACGAGAATGTGTGCTCTACCGTGTATCGCTATCCAATTTATCATATACGAATAACGAGAAAAAAAACGATGCACTAACAGCCCCTTTTTCGCCTGTCGTTCCCCGACATCGATTGGTATCATTCATCAACGCTTTCGGATATGCATATGTAAGTACGCTATGTTACGGGATACCTTATTCGACACGTTGCTACATTTGATCGTGTTCGCAGAAATTAATTTCCCTCGATTAGCTGTGTCGGCGATTGTGACCACAGTTAATTATAATCCCCGCCTGTCTCATTTCGTATAATTGGTGAGCATATCGAAAGATTACCACCCACTGAATTTCAATAATTTTTAAATATATTATACCATATTATTATCATTTATTATCATCATTAAATGATAATTATTAACATTATCATCAATATTAACACGTTGAATGCCATGGAGGGTCACGTGTGACCACCAACCAAATCGAATTATTATGGGTCACTCGATTAAATGATGATTATTTAAAAACATTTCTATATTATAAATAATGCTACCTAATGCGGTGATATTCAGCTAAATGACCGTGGAATAATAGTAATGCAATTCGATCAATTCATTTAATATTATATCTTTTCCATTTTGTGTGTTTTGCTCTATGAAATCGTGCGGCATTCAACGTGTTAAATTAGTACTTTGAATAATTACTTCCTGTTTGTAAATACATAGGACTAGTTTAATTTTCGAGATATTTGCAGAAATGTCCGTTCATTCATTGGAAATGTTTTGTACTTTTGTACTTGAACTGCTGGCGAATGATGAATTAATGATAGAATATAAACAGAGACATAAACTAGCCGTAAATTCAATGATTGAACATTATAATGCAATTAAAAGGCACCTAGTTTTCTAAGGTTGCAACTCATGCACGACAAAAAATAGAAATAAATCAGAATTTTGTGCCGTCAGACCTACTGCAGCGCTTGAGGGTTAATATATTTTTGCAAAAATAAAGAACATTCCCGATAAACCCCCTTATCATTCTTCTCCTGAAACAGGAAAACTATGATTCTATAATTTCCTATAATATTTGCTAGAAATTAGTATAATCCCAGTAGAAACTATCTAACTTGCTAGAAATTTTTTTACTTTTTAAATTTCAATAATTCTTATAAGCCCTACACTACACATCAATAACTGTTCCACTTCTGAAGAGATTCTTGTCCCCTGTTCTTTGTACCTGTAACGTAATAAACATTTATGGTTAATAATGTTCCAGAAAAAAGATATTGAAAATCAGTCGATTTTACTGTTGTATAAAATGTGGAATAAATACTATAATATATCTCTGTTATTTATATCCTTAACAAACATCATGTTCTCGAAAGATTCGTTTTAAGTAATGTCTGTCAATTATTTAACATTCAGCAGCTCATACATAACAACATATTGTTAAGTGAAAGTATTGTGTTACTTGTTTAATAAAATATTTGAATTAATTTGACGGGGCCACTGCAATGAATTCTATTTACGGATCAATGAAGTAAAATATATTATTTATGTGTCAACCAAATGTTTTTCATCAACAATGCATTTTATATCAGAAATTCAATACGGCGTCAGGAAATGTTATCATTTCATTGAATGCATGAAAATTATCGCGAGACACGTTAAATTGTTCGATGATAAGATTGTTGGTTTGGAGAAGGGGGTAAACTAAATCTCGCAGTCGCGTTCATGACGATTCATGGTTTGATCGCGCAGACAGACGGACACAGTTTCGCCGCTCCCAATTCGAACATTGTTCGTCGGTTCTGTAATATCTGCTCTAAGTGTTACGTCTGATACAAAAATGACAGGTGAGTAATGAAACTATTTCTAACGTGATTGTATAATTGCCTGCAATACTATTGACCAGAAAGTCTCCATTGCGTGTGATGATATAATTAGACTGCAGATTGTTTAGCTGTTATGAGAAATTTCAAAGCAAAATTACTTTTCATTTATTTGTGCAAAATTATGCAGAATGTACATGACACGAGAAAATGTATAAAACACCTGAGGTATAGTGCTTTTTATAACGTTTATTAGGGAAAAACCGTTTTTTTATTGAAGCTTTGCTTTCCCAATGATATTTTAAAAAATATTAATTTGCGTCGTTTATTAAATATACAAATTTTAATTATTCTTGGAATCTTAACAATGATATTCTATTTTTACAATAAAAATTATTCTTATATTTTTATATCCCTAATAGTATCGTTCAATTCATTATAATATTTTATTATTGGAACATTAATAATAACAATAATAATCCAAGAAGAATAATATCATAAATGCATAAGAATACCACTAATAATAGTAAATAAAATAAGATCGAATGATCAGAGGAATATAACATGAATTAATCTCCTCACTTACAATATCAAGAGAATCATGATGGAGGTATTATCAGAATGAATTTAATAAATATGGATACAACTGAAACCACATTGATTGAAGGGAAATAATAATTTCAACGTATGAACATTTATATTTTACAGCAAATGTGTACTACAATTACAGTGAATACTTATAAATGTGTACTGCTTTACCAGAAAATTATGAAAACTGAATTTATTCTTATAGGAATGATTATCCAAAAAAATTATAAGATAAAGCGATAACTGGATATGAGTTAAATGTAAGAGAACAATAAGGAGACTATTGAGCTTTATTATCATACTTGCGAATTTGCAAAATAAAGAAACTGCGTATACCCAATTAATAACATATCTATTTAGGTATCTTATTATTAATGTTAGTAATCTTTCGTTGGATGAAGTAAATTTCTGTCTTTTCTCTTCTGGTTTTTATAAAATACTCTACAAAACTGGGAATTCACATGAAAATGCACAGTCCAGTGGCGTTATCGTCTTATATAATACGTGAGTATAGCGAAATGATACCAAATGAGCTAATTAAATTATTTGAACGATAGCATGCAAGGCATATTATATATTTATCAAAACCTTTTTTTATTTCTGTCCATGTTAATCCAATTCTTTTTCAATTTTATATAAATTTACTTGCTGGCTAACTGCCAATACAATTTCTACACTGTCCTCATTAAAGCGATAAAGCAATTTACCAAACGGTTTTTTATTAAAAAGAAATTGCAAACTGCACCAGGGAATTAATAATGAACAGTACTGTGAATATACATAATTTAGTTACTCCCATGACAATATACACAGAAATATTTATACAATGCAGGATATTTCACAATTCAGATATCTCCAGAATGAATGTAGTGATACTACGTAATAGGGCGTCATCGATATGTATTATCAAGATCAACATGCGTCCAGAATTAATTACCACGTGATTCATCGAGTAGCTTTATATATTTTTCATTTCCTTTTTGACAGTACGAGGGAAAGTGTATTTCTGTGGAAAAAATGAAGTGTTAATTTTAGAAATGTACTAATAACAACGAATTATCGTTATCTCAGGTTTTCAGTTAATCTTATCGCTATCGGTGTATTTCCTCTTGAAATACAGAAATGTTCGCTATACCAGGTGTCCCAAATAATTATACAGACGCTAATAAAAAGCAAATGTTACGGAAAAATACAAAAAACTTGGTGAAAAATAGTTATTTCTTCACGTGAAGTTCTATCGGTAGAGAACCTCGATTTCTCTTGACATAAAGATAAATAATTTAAAATCAAATGTATTTGATAATGACTTTAGTTAAAGTCAGGTATAAACCTTACTTGCCTTTTTCTTTTACTTCGTGTCTCATTTCAAATCATTTATAAATACCATTAGTCTGTTTTTCAATGGTATTATTAAATAATATTCATTTATTGATAAGAGCTGAATCATACGGTCTTTTGGAACAAGCATTAAGTAGGATTCATTTATTGGTAAAATCAATAATTACAATATACACTGAATCATTTTCAGATAATAAATTTCACGCGATTGCACAGATAAGATAAAAGAGTGTCGATGAAAACCATTTCCTTATAATTTTTTATGACACGTTTAAAATCGTCAATCATATAGTACTTTCGTCTTGATTGAAATTTTATTACAGTTTTGTTATGAAATATGTTCCTTTTCACAGATTATTTGTCAATAAAAAAGTGTGAAAATTCCTCAAACGTAAAATGATTCGAATAAAATTTACAAGATGCTTATTGAGTCTTTGTTTTTTAATTTTAACTAGATTATTTAACTTGATAATCTGCATTGGCTGAAAACTACAAAAATCCGATCGTTTTACATGTTATTATTGTTAATTTCAATTAAGCAATTAGCTTTACAAATTACAAAATGATCAATATTCAATCCCCAAGTATACGCTTTTGTATTTACAGATTTCCTTATAGATAATAATATAATAATAAAATATTATATAATAAAAACATGAAAATTGAAAATAGAATTCCTAATACTTGAATGATAAATAAGTTACAATTGTAAGAAAATATCACGACATTTCTGTAATAATTATATATCGCTATTCAAGTTACATTACATCCTATTGCCTTCTTCAAATTGTTACTCTATATTTATTTTACACTCCATGGTGAAACCTGCCCACGAGTTTCAATCGATAGATTATTCTGTTCAAAATGTCCTGCCTTTGACAAAACGCATTCCAAATCAGGATTTAATGGCCTCTCCGCGCGTAATCCCGTCGACGTATGCATGTAGGTAACTACTGATTGCTTGAAATTAGCAACCGAGAAATTCACAGTGATTCGTAATACCGGAGTTTCTAGCGAACAACACGGTCCGCGAGATATGTACTATTAAATCACCGTGTTTCTACACTGCGCAGTGGAAAACGCTTCGACACCTCGCGCATTGAATTTAATGACTTCACATATCGTTGAAAATCGTTCATTACACCATTAAAATATAAATTAACGCTTTACCTGCCACAAGTATATTTAATCGACAATTCGATTGCGAATGCTTGTTAAAACTACTTATCGTTAATAATGCACTAGTGAAATAAAAAATTCCGCACGCTTTCTATGCATAGAGTTACTCTAAACCATACAAATTGTTAATAAAAAGGATAATGTTTCATTCGAACTCAAAAGAAGTAAGCGATATTCACATTTGTTAAACCATACTATTGTAAAAATCCTCGCCACGAGTCTGACACGATATTGTAAGACATAGGGTTAATATAACATAATGTAATAAAAATGTAAAAATTAAAAATAGAATTACTAGTACTCAAGTGATAATTAAGTTACAATTGCAAGAAAATATCACAAAATTTTTTATTAATAATAGTATACATATACACTGTATCCTATTACCTTCTTCAAATTGTAAATGGTGTGTTCATCTTCTGCTCTTGATTTCTTAGAAATATTCTTAAAAGAATACGACAAAATTTGTTGGCTGATCTAATACAAATTCCGGAAACTTTTTTGTCATCCCTCGTACAATGTAGACACAAAGTAGTGAGCGTCTACGTTCTCTGATCCTGGCAACGTGTGTCGCAGGATACAAATGGGTAAGATTCACTGGCGCTCGTTACGTAGTGCCAGGAATGGTCTCAGTCGGCAAGGATCTGGACGGATTGACTCTTGTTGTCGGTCGTGCTTTTCATCACGGCGATATGCTCCCCGCGAAGGTGAAGCCCGAACATGGCGTCGCTTACGTCTGTCACCTTGGACAGGAACATATAAAACACGATTTCGAGGTAAAAACGATGAATTCATTACACGCTGTTTTCTTATCTTTCTCCGGTTTTGTGTTATTTGGTAATTCAACATTTTCTAATAGTTATGTTGTCGTTCTTGAAAGAGAAAGATTTGAAAAGTTTAATCCTTGCGCTGCGAATTTCAACTAAAATTTAGTTTAATTTTCAAGATTAATTTAATTTACGAAGTGTAAGGTATAAATGATGTATGTAATAAATTATATTTATGTATTTATATATTTATGTATTTATATGTTCATACATTAATAATCATATTTATATAAATCAATATTTCGATTGATTTGTACCTTAAAATTAGTAAATCAATTAATTTAATCATTTCTCGAAAGGGCATTTATATCTTTTCGATACTTATAAAAGAAAACAATTTGAAACGGATGGCATTTCTATTTTGATCTTTAAAAAAATATAATGCTGACAGATACGAAACGATTAAAGCAGTACGATTCTAAAATAAAAAAAAAGAACTTTAGTCGCTGGTATCAATATGATAGATGGAACAGTTTAGCGACGTCGTTTTGCCCTGGTCTTTCTCGGATTAAGGTGCAGAAATGTTGAGCTTTCGAGGATCAATTGGACTCGCCGTGAAATGGACCAATTTACGGTTTTGCTGTACCTCTCTTTCAGCAAGGGTATTCACAGTGACGTGACTAGTACTTTTCCTTCTTTAACGTCATATAATTCTTCAAAGCTATTAACTAATAAAAATCTTTGCAGAGAAAATTACTACATCAGTCGTGTGTTATCCGATTTCAATTAAATATATACACGTTATTATCTCCTATACTTTATTATATTCGCGCAGATATTTCTAAGTACTTTTGTTTATTACTAGAAATAAGCGAACTATTCAGCGAAAGATCGAATCTACAGTAAGTTTTAAAACGTCTGGAACGAAACATTGAAAGGAACATCATAGATCTTGTTGCCAACTTAATTTAATTATTATGTAACTAAGTGAATGTGCAGATAAAAGAAATATTTAATAATATTCCTCTATTTATTACAAAGGCTTTTAGCATATAATACAATCTAATATTTCTACGTGTCAAACGTATAAATTGACGTTTATTCTGCTTATGAATATTTACAAATTAGAATCTTTCGATGCATAGAAATCTTTTAAAAGTATTAAATGTATTGTTATTATTTTAAGTAATAATATCAAAATAATATGCACAGATAATAATAATAACTTTTTGTTTTTCTTGATAGATTCTGTTGCCAGCTGATTTTAACTGGACCCGAGCTTCACATGGCCACGTTCCCGAAAACGCAGTCGAAGCTGGAAGAACAGTCGAAGGAGAGATGCTTTATGTTGGTCGTACATGGCACAGGGGTGCGCCATGTGTCGGAAAGGTCAGACTCAGAAACAATTTATATTGTTGTTTGATTTTTTAAGGTGAATGTACCAATAACTAATCAAAGTTAAAGTTATATAAATGTAAACATTTAATATTTAATGCATAACATATAACATATAATATATAACATTTAATATGAATATTTATATATATACACATCTTCTTATAATTTTATTTAATTAGTTATTGGGCATATACCACTTACTTTACAACTAGAATTTAATAGATTCTCATTAAATAGAGTTGATGAATCACTGGCGCTAAAATAACAGATTCATTTTAAAAAAACTGTATATCATTTATCTAATTAATAATTATTATCATTGTAAGGATTTTCTTTAACGGAATCTGAAAGTACATAAGCATTAAGGATTTCGTATTAACACATTACGGACAAATAAACCTCTTTACTTGATAAAAGTTTTGAAAATGAGTGTAGTTCCATAACATTCCTTAAAATTAAATATTTAAGTAACCTAACAATACTTTATAACTACGAAAAGATATTAAATAACTTAAAATGTTTCATGTAAACAAATAGCTGCCAGACATGGTGAGCAACAAAATAGTCTGTAATGTGTTGATAATGAAGATTAATTTTGTAGACAATTTATCCAGAACAATTTTATTTTTATTAATTTCAGGTGCATAGATCTCACGGTGTACTATATGTGCCCTTCGATGGAAAGGAAATCTCGTTTAGGGAATATGAAGTTTTGGTACAAAATTAGTATTGAGTAAATACATACCTCGTATATTTATTTAAACATCATGGAAATTATGTTCAAGCTACAGTCTTTTTTAAATGTAGTTGACAGACTATAAATCATTATACAAATTTTCCCATCTTTATAGATTATTTTGTCAGAAATAGTATAAGAGAAAAATGTCTTCATCGATTAAAAGATTTCTTCCCATAAAAATGAAATCAAATTATTATTTTTGTTAACACGCACGTTTTATTGTAATTTACAAAATATATATATATATATTTTAAATGTATGCAGACTCACAGTCTAGTTTTTGATTAATTCACACTGATAATGGAGAAGTTAAAATGAATTGATCGTATAACATAGTTATCACACAATGTATTATTTCATCTTTTATAAGACATTTATTAACAACAGTAATTCCAGCAGAACGTTTGAAAAATGTGGTATTATATTCCATCCGACAGCTTGTTAACTTACTGTAAATTAGGGACTCCGAATTCAGCTGACACCCCATCCGCGGAGCGACTAAATAAATGTGGTCTCTCTCTATTTATCTTACATAGCACAGTCGCTGGAAATTATGGGAGATTGTGTTGAATCTAACTTCAAACTTTAGCATTATTCGGTTCTTGTTATGTCTTTAAAAATAATATTCTTAACTGAAAAGATAAGAAATACTTTTATTGTATATAATAAATTAGACGTATAAATATAAATATAAATATAAATATAAATATAAATATAAATATAAATATAAATATAAATATAAATATAAATATAAATATAAATATAAATATAAATATAAATATAAATATAAATATAAATATAAATATAAATATAAATATAAATATAAATATAAATATAAATATAAATATAAATATAAATATAAATATAAATATAAACATAAATATAAATATAAATATAAATATAAACATAAATATAAACATAAATATAAACATAAATATAAATAATAAATGTTTATAATTAACAGAAAAGAATAACAATAGAAACAAATTTTTTGGTAAAGACATGATCTGAAATTTCTAAACCAATAATCGTAGATTATAATTTGTTGAAATACGACCGGTTTAACAAATATAATGTTTTTAATATTAAATTATATTTCTAATTATTAGGTATTTACTTTTTTTATCACTGTTATTTTTTTAATTTTAATATAAATGAAATAGAAAAAATTATATGAAATGACTTATAATATCAAAGTAATATCTCTTCCACATTTCCTTGGCTAAATATTTTCACGAGAGTATTCCATTTACCTGGTAATATACACAGATTCAAACGTTCGTTCAAACTTCGTTATAGAACCTCTAAAATTTCTTACATAAAATATCATAAGATTTGCAAATTTTCCAGTTTTTCAAACTTCCACCCCATTTTCATATAACACGTTGCCTTCATCTCGTTTCAACCAACAGCTTTAAAGTTTTAACAAAATGAAACTCTCTGGTCGTTGAAACAACACTGAAACAACTAGAGCAAAATTGGAAAGCAAATACATTCTGATATATGGCCGGATCTACATATAAATGTTTAACATAGGATACGCGCAGGGGCATCACAGTTTCCTAAATGTATTCACAATAGCAGGGATTAAGAAGAAAGTTATTTCTTTCGTTACCTATTTCATTCAATAAAAAAAGAATGAAAATACTTTTGAATAGGCATTTATACAATCTGTTACTTTATTCATTTCGCATATTTGTATATATTATTCAACACATGAAATCCAAGATAAAGGAATCTAACTCGTAATCAAACATCAAAAATACTCAACAGAATATTATTAATTACATATTAAACAATTAATTTAACAAGTAGTTTATTGAAAATCGATCTCCTATAAACATTTCCAACCGAAATCAAGCTAATAATAACAACATATCATTGAAATGTAAATGTATTTAGCAATTACGTATTAAGATAATTATTAATTAGTCTCTATTGACACCGGGTTCAAGATAATACGGATCTTAATTATTCACGAAGTCAGACAGTGGTGATAATTCTATAATTTTGTAATATTAGTTATTAAAGGAACGAACATCTAAAACAACGAAGCTAAAACATGATTTAATGTTCCTTAATTAAACTACATTAAAATTATTCATTTCTTTTAGGCTTCCAAGATTGTACACTCCTTCACAATAAATGTACATCTTCAATGACCGTAGAATTAATTTTCCCTCGATCAATTATTAAATTAATTTTGCAGGGGCGATTATCAACGAAATTATCAGGCAACATATTAACTCACGCACTGTCAAGAGGGACAGGTAAACCAAATACATATCAGCGATCTCACATACTTTATATCATTTCGAAAATAAATAATTTCACCTGAATACTATAACAAACATATAAAGAAACCAGAAAACGCTTATAGTTTCAATTTTTATAAGGATCACACATTAATTATATTAACCTAATTACGTAAGTGCGGTCCACAGTCCTCTGCGTAAAATATCGTAAATTTTGAAACCAGTGAAATTTTCGCTATATACTTGATACCATTGCTATGCGGAGATATTTAAATAAGTGAAAACCAATAAATACAATAAATTTGTTTATTAGTTGCTACAGACGAGAATATTCAACATTAATCCATTCGCATCATTAAGCGGAATAATCCGTACACAATAACTGTTGCTTATCGGCAAGAGCAGAATATTCAGCGCAAAATTACTTTTAGTTGTTTATGTGTACTCAGCTATATCGGTCGAAGCAGATTAATTTCAATGAAAAACTTCAAAGACTCTCAGTCGAGCATCTCTGTTTCATAAACTAAGCTTCACATTTAGAACGAAGACGCAAATGGGTTAATCGGTAGTCTTCAGACTTCCATACTTAACCCTTTCGCTACAAACGATGCTATGGACGAGATATCTCGTATACCTTTATTATTAATATGAAATGTTTTATTTGACAAACCAACACAAGTAATTGATTTTTAAGACACTTCATCGTTTGGTAGACGGTGCTTAAAACTGATGAATAGAAAATACTCCATATTTTACACAACCAGAGTTTATATGGTTTATTTTGTATGTAATACTTAGAAGCATGATGAAATGTGTAATACGACGGAATAATTTTTACAAAAATACCTGATTTCCTTCCACCGGCCATTGTGTTTGCAAACTATACAATGTATTATTGAATGAGATTTTTTCTGTGGATTGTACTTTTGTACATTAGAAATCCTACATCGATTACAATTATCCTTCTTGCAATACTCAAATGATATTGGTGCTCTAATATAGAAGTAATGCTGATAGACGAGCTATTTGACGCAGTGAAAATAATTTGCGAATCTCCTACAGTGTTCACAGTTCTTGTAATTCACCAGACTCTAATTCTACAAACATAAGAACCAATTCTTAAAACTTAATTAAGCACCTTCCATCAACGATGACGTGTTTCAAAAATCGATTACTCGTATCAAATTCCCAAATCAAACACTTTGTATCAATAATAAAGGTACCATTATTGAAAACAGCATTGTCTCTTCAACATCGTAAAACCAACACGTCTGATCCATTGCAGCGAAAGGGTAAGTGGTTAAACGCTCGGTAGTTCTAGCGTTAATGCGAGTAATCAGAAGCGGCACCGTGCATCCTCGGTATATACCTATCCCACAACGCAAAAAGCAACCGGTGGCCGTTTTTTCACCGCACACCCGTTAGGTGGTGGGCACGTGGCCGTTGCGGCATTATATTCCCATGGCTGGCACGTGGCCGCGCGCCCGGTACCCTCGATATCCCCTCAAAACCCAGAACCCCGCCACCTCTTATTGTCGGAGAGAGCCTGTGCCCCCCCGAGGGTTTGTCGCGCTATTTAATATTTTGATCGGAGGGGGAAAGAGAGAGGGAAAGCGGGAGCGTAGCGTCTGCGTTCCGTTCCAGCGCGCGAGCGCGGCAGAGGGGTTGCCCACGTGCTCGCGATCGTTCCCTTTTGATTAATTTCAGTACGGATCGACTGGCACGAACGTGGATGATGCTCTCGACAAAGAAAAGCTCTGGGAAAGCTCCGAGCGAAGGGCGGGCCGGCGACTTCGTGCGAAACAGAGAGGGACGAACGGGAAGAAAAAAAAAATAGCAACAGCTGGCACAGAGAGAAGAGAATCGGGCGGCGAGCACAATGAGAGCTCGACACGGGGGCTAAACCACCCCTCCGTCTCCCTACGACGGCGTTGCCCGTTCTGACGCGTTCCAATCAGCACACACGACGTGCACGCGCTCGCTTTGCGATCATCCTCCTGTATTATATGATATAATCGTGGACCACTTGCGCGCGAGGGGCAGAGAGGATAGATCGTTAATGACACTTCATTTTCGACGGAACCAGGGTCGCGCGCCACGGGGCCCCCGGCGACTGTGGAAGCGGAGAAAAAGGACCGCGCCAGGACATAATTATTCCGTCGGGGTGTAGGTAGTAAGCATTGTGCGTAAACGCCGCGCGCCGGGGTTTATGCAAATCCGTCCTTTTTACGGATCGAACCGGCAGAGAGGGTAGCACCGGCGACTGGCTGGATATTGAATTAGTTTCGGAATCGTAATGGTCGCGGGTCACGGGGCTTGATTTTTTCGAGACGCGTGGCGAGTGTTGTTCCGAACAACTTGCTTGGTTGCTGGATTCGGTGTTCACCGGAAAATGCGTGGGCGAGGCTTGGAGTGGGTTTAATGCTAGAACTACTGAATATTTAATACGACTGATATGTATGTTCTACACAAATTGTAACAATAGATTATTTTCGGTTTCTTCAAACATTCATTATAGTATTTAAGGGAAACTATTTATTTTTCAAATCATTTGGAATGTTCTATACTCTTAAGGAATCAATAATTGCGAAACAAAACGATCGCAACCAGTCAATTTGACTGGAACAGTAGTTCTAGTGTTAATGTGATTAACGTGTGGTACGTGGGAAAATTTTGAGAATAGATTGTTTTCGGTTTCTTTGTACGTTTGTTAGAGTATTTGAACGGTTGTATTTATTTTTCATTCATTTTGGATGTTTAATGTTTTTAAGATATCGATGATTGGGAAATAAGAGATGACTCTTTCGTTTTGAGGGGTTTGGTAGGTTTAGTGTTGGTTTTTTTAAACATTCTTTTGTACTAATACCTAGTTGAATTGGGATACAGTTTAATTGAGAGCAAATGGAGAATGCTTAACTAATGAACATTCGTAATATTGGCTTATCTTTCTAGGTTAAAAATATTGAGGAATTCTGTTAAACTGATACAACACTGATTAAAAAAATTCAGATGATCCACAGTGACATATTTATTTTAAACAAAATTATGATTAAACTTTATTTTAAATAAGTCTACAATTATTTTTAGATTGAAATCGCAATATGTATTAAAATAAAATTCGTGCCACATAGACTATGAAGTTTCAATCCCATAATTTATTGATGATTTACGCTTCTTGGCCTTTCTTACAGCTACCTCCACTCATATTTCTACTAAGAAAAATCTATCATCTGAATTCTTTACCTTTCTTTTATATCCACTTATTTAACTGATTACAATAGAAATAAATACCTACATACAAAGTGTCGTTACAGTTATTGTCAACAAACACAAATGTCATTAAATTCTTTCAAGTCCAAACTAAATACTATTTTCCTGTTATCAATTATAGCGCTTGAGAATTATACGTGCGCTCGTAGTATGACCGTAGAACCTTTTTTCTTTTCCCAACAAACTACGAACAATGAAATACTTTTATCGGCCGCAGTTGTGAAGAAAATCATAGTGCAAGGGGTTGAACAATTATTTGGGCACGCGCACCGAACGTTCACCAACGCTCAATGATCCCGAAACGCTCGACGTTTCGCGGATCCGCGCCGTTATTGAAAAAAAAGGTCGAAAGCGAAACGGCGATTTTATTTTAAGAAGCCACTTCGTGGAATTTTCGGGCCCACTTGAAACGAATCCATCCATATGGCGCGGCGCGGCGCGCGCGACGAAAAAGCAGGACCTAAACTAGAACTTGGATCCTGATTCGGGAGTGACGGGACGGAACAGCTGCTCTCCTCGTTGATCGAGGAGGCCGTTGCAGCTGCTGTCGCTATATAGTGTTGCCGCCACCGCCGCTGGCCACCGCTACCAGCCCACTTCAGTGTTCGAGGGCTAAATGACGCGAATGATCGGGACGATCGTAACTGTAAACGTCAGCTCGTTTTCCATTATGTACGTCTCACAAGGGCGTACTGTACTGTTGTCTACCTAGGTATGCAGGAGGACGAGAATTTTATTCACGTAAACAATATTTTCATCAATTAAGGTAAAAGCACCAGTAGTTGACCAGTTAAGACAAATTTTCTGCATACGGTCAACACTTAACGGTCCAGAAATGTGTTTTAACGCTTTGCAGTCGAATTTTGAAACATTCCAGGCGAAGCTGTCTTTCTGTTGCAACTTTTCTGACGGAATATTCACGGCACGATTATGCAAGTGTCATTTAGTCGATAATATATGACACTGTTTATCTAATCCTATGGATTACCTTATTTTCTAGGCAATAAATTAACCAATTGCGCTTCACTGAAAGCGTATTAGTGTTTCAGGTGTACTTTTTATCCGTATTAAATTCTTTAAAAATATATCAGTACGTTGTCTGCCACGATGGTCACTGATGACTCTGTAGCTCCCGGACTGTTGCAAAACGACTGCAATAAAAAAATTGCTGTGTAAAGTACATAATATTATACAAATCGCTCGAAATTCTTGTGACAGTCAACGTGTTAATTTTTACAGAGATATAGCCAGTACTTACCTCGCGAGGCAGATTGAAACTGTTGTATCAGCTACACGCGCGAAAACATCGAAACGCAAGCAATTTATGATAACGACCATTTAATCCCAATGGGAAACGACGACGAAGTTCCACGAGTTTTTTTCATATTTCATTGTTAACCGTTCATTGCCTGTTTCATAATTCAAACGGAAATTAACTGCATACGAGTTGGAATTATTTAGATGAACGGCCCACGGTAAATTCTCTCTGGCGTGGTTACGGCGGATGCGTAACCATATTTTGTCCTGATTTGTGAAAAGTATTGTTTCTATAAATTATTTTGGTCTTTCTTTGATATTCTTCGGGTAGGAACGAATCGTCATTTCAATTTAGATTTTTTATTTACCATGGATTTCTTATTGCCGACGGAAATGGTAACTGAAATTCTCATTTTGTAGTCTGTCTAAAATGAGCCGTTGTTCCGCGGAATAATTAATTATCGCACGTTTTATTCAATTAATTATGAAACCTGAAATTAATTCATGAACTTGGAATGACCTGTTGTTCTATAAAATGTCCAGGTACGTTCTAGATTAACGAAATAAGCGCGCCATAACGGTAGCATGTATAGGAAATTTGAATTGAAAGCAAAGAAACGTTAATATTTAAACAGACCGGCAAATTAATTAGGCATACTCTCATTCGTAATTGTTTTCGACGATTGTGTTACAGAACTTGTTCGTAATTTTGAATGAACAATCGATGCTTAGCTTTATATTGATTCCTGGTTATTCAGTAATCATTCGTTTCAGAAGAACAAGGCTATTGTGAATTCACGAATCTATGTTAATTGGGAAATAAAAGTGGCCAAACAATGGACTCTTCAGATACAAAACTAATTGACAGTTTGTGTCATTAACAGTAAGCAGATTTCTGTGTAAAATCAAAATTTCCCAAAATACTTTAAAGAGAGAAAAACTAAAAAGAAACTGATTCCTTTTCTTAAGAATTTCGATAAGCTGAAAATAAAGTAACAATATTCTTAAATTCTTATGAATACATATCTACTTTAGATTCTATAATAAATGTAGATTTTATAACAAATGCATACAATTTTCTGCTGTCTCGTCAAATTGTATATATTGTATTCAAATCGGAATCGTGGAAAATGGCAGTTTCTTTAAGTATTCTGAATAAGTACCTAAAATTTCATGATAAAATTTTATGATCAGACTGCGGTCGGTTGGACATCTGCTCCTGGGAGACATTCTGTTCGAATAATAAAACATCAAAATAGTAGAACGCTTGGATATTAAACTTCTGCATGCCAGTATACCCAAATGGGAATTTTAATCATTCCTTTAACAACTTTATATTCTTTATGTTTTGTTTACAATTTTTTACAATTCACTAGTACATATATACCTATATAGAACGTATTTATAAAAAATAAGGCTTTTCATATTACGTTAAAGATAACGTTATCCACATAGTCTCGGAAATTTTTGAGGAAATAATATAAACCTGTAGGTATGTTTTTAAATAATTGCTTATTAAATTAGTATCATTATTAACACAATTATAAGAAATTATTTATTTATTGAAAATAAAATTTACTTAAAACATTAAGTTTCCATGAAAAGGCTAATTACTAAAAAACTATTAAATAATTAATAATTGTTCCTGTTTCATTTGCCACGAAAGGATGCATGATATATAGAACGCTCAAGATTCTCGTGGCATTCAACATGCAATTCCGGTTTCCAGTAACCTTCGCAAAAGCAGGGTCGTAATTAACACTGTATAGGTTTACGGACGTTTATTGCGCAGCTTGGTCTATTATTCCTAGAAAAATTCATGTTCGTTGATTTAAATCTCGGAAAATCGGAAATTGAAAGATAGACAATTAAGATATACCCTACTCATGTAATTGCGCCAATAAAGATCGACAAATGACCGGTTTCAACATTTAGTTTAAATCCTGCGTTCTCTTTCGTTTATTTAACTTTATATAAATTCCTGTATTGCCTGATTAATCAATTTTTCAATTTTTGTCTTTCCTTTTGTTTCAATTTTCACTAACTACTGGTACGACTTAACCTCTTGACCTACAATATCGTGTCAGACTCGTAATGAAAATATTAAGCTGCATTTAAAAAATCTAACTCTTATCTTTCTCATAAATATAAATTAAATATTACTTTTTTATTATGAATCGTTAACTTTCTGAGCAAACGTAGACATAGAATACGCATCAACACTGTTCCTTTCCCTGATAAATTAACGATAAAGTAATTGTATCGATCATAATTAAGAAATAAATCATAGTGCAAAATCATTTACCCAATAACCATTATAAAATTCAATATGCATCAAATTAACGGGCTCCATAAACCTGGTGTTTAGGTGATGACGCGGCCCCCCTTCCCTCAGATTCTTTTTCGCAGTGTCTTTTTTCGGACAACGAGGTTACGCATCAAGGATTTTTTTTTCTCTTCCGCTGGATCGGAGGGGTTGGCTGGTCCTCGTGACACGAGCGCGTAGGTCCTTCCCCCTTTCGGTCGCCATTTCTCTTCTCCGTCGCGCGCTCGTTCTCTTTGTCGGGTGCAGCTGCTCGTCACACGGACCCCATGCCATCTGCCATTAGAGGTTACACATGCACACACGCGCGCTTCCAGACGAGACCCCAAGATCCGTAGTGGCCCTGTGATAATACCAGGTGTGTCGAAGTTTCGATACGATCGCGTTAAACGCTTAATCCCGTCCATTGGTTTTCATCGCGACGCGTTTCCCGTGGGGGCTGAGTCTGCCGTCGCGAATCGGTAAGAACACTGCAAACACTACCGCGGAAAATGTCGAGCACAATGAGTCGGAATAGGTTTAGTCTTAGGTAATATATTATTTTAACTCATTGCATTCGATTTATCTTTAATGTTATTGGGTGTAAACTTGTATTTATATTTAGGGAAATGAATTAAAGTAATCTACAGCGGTAGAATTCAACGTTTTATATTTATTTTATCCAGTGTTATTATAATAAGATTTAATTTTTATAATATTTTATAATGCGGCAATTTTCAAGACAATTTCGAACGTGAAATACGAGTTCTACGATAAATTTGTATTGTCATCTCCAGCATGATATACGAATGCAAAGGGTTAACTTTTTGTTCTCTAATCGCTCGGCGATTCTTGAAAGAATGGATGCATTTGGAATGTGTTCGGTGACGTCTTTCTTTTGTTTTGCTGCGTGACTATGGTTTACTTTGATTATAGTTATATAGATTGTGTAAAGATCTTTCTGCTAAGAAAAACTGAGCTGTAGTAATAATTCGTAAATGAATCATGGAATAGGGTGGTATTGGATTAAAAGTTGGAGTATGAGTGATTCGAAACTTGAACTGCAAATTATGCATAATGAAAGAAAGAATGCAAAAAAAATTGACCACTCTGTACCAGAAATATTTGATCAAAGGAGGTAAACATTTGCGCTAAAACAACTCCTGTTAAATGTAAAAATTGTTTTTAATTTCTATATTTATTCTTTCACCATTTGTGTGAGTATATATAACTTCTGCAGTCACAATGTTTACTTGGTTAATTTCAAATTGGTTCACAGAAGTAGCGATGTTCGATAAAGTACGACTGCTGGAAAAAAATTATTTTATATTTACCCGGCAGACAAATGGCATTCCATGTTTACGCTTGACCTTTGTTTTTCAAATGAAACATTCATACTGCTCCTACACGGCCGATTTCCATACCGTAGTTACATTTCGCAAATAGAACAGGCTTTTATAAAAAAGAAAATCATTTGAACGGCCGTCCAAGGCTAATAAAACGACCGCACGCGACGACACGACCAATTTCAAACTATTTGGTTCACAATTGCTGGAACTACAAAGATAGTTTCCTGAGACATTATTAACAAGTAGTTAATATCATTAATGATATTATTAATAATATTAACCCCTTGGGGACAGGGATTTTTGTAAATGTTCGAAATATTTAACAGATACCGCTAAATTATGCATAGATTTTCTACACAGTAGAAAAAGGAGAGATATGCATCGATCTTCTATTATTCGAATAATTAAATCATACTTTGGTAATTTTGTATCTCGTATATGGAGATTTGGTGTTTCCAAAATGCCAACATTTGTCCTCAAAGGATTAATATATAATAGGAAATCTAAAAAGTCACTTCAACTATTTAGCAGTTCTAATGTAGCCTTCAATACAAAGTTAAAGAGAGGGTATAATTTTTAATATTTGTATTATTATTCCTTTGATGAACAATTTTTTTCAAAATCTATTCACCATTTGTATACAGATATAGAGATAGTTTGAAATAATGAAAGAAAATCCCCCTTAATGATTTACATATCGATTTTCGTCATGCTACTTGTGACGGTTCAAAAAGTATGTAAATTTGATTGAAATGTTTGCGTACGGTATTGCATTTGCATGCATTCGTTACGGTACTTTCGGTAATGTTTCACATGTATTGTTATTATTTTACGTGACAAATTGCAACTGCAAGGAACGAAGCGGAAGAATTTGTTTGCATCGTTACATTAACTTTAACGTTCCACGGCATACTGTCTCTCCAAATGCATAGATGTGTCAGGAAAACTCTACACAAGACCCAATATTATTATACTTACTTTTAAAAATGTTATCGTCGGAAACAATTGTACCATATCATACTAATATAAACTTTTTAACAGGCAAAATTTTAAACATTAGAGTACAATTAAAAATCGTCAAAATTGATTTCCTTAAATAATATCCTTCATCGAAATCTCACCAAAGGTGGACACAAACTATGAAATTAAGAAATTATTTACACGTCAACTAAAAAGGTAATGCAAATATTCTTTGAAGAGAATATATCTGTAAAATCTTGCAAATGAAATAATATATGTATACTTTCGTAATGTTAAAAAACATTTACACGCGTTTAAACAATCTTTAATGCAAGAAGTACATTTAATAAGTACCAACTCTTTCATATATTATTTTAGTTAATTTCGACGAGTAAATATTTAAAACAAAATAGTTTTTTAATGGTAATGTCTTGTTCGAAGTAGTCATTATAGAAAATAAGAACGCAGATTTTGTTTTGATCGAGAAAATAAAATAGTTCCATGGCATACACATGAGGCACCGGCAGTGATCCTCAATGCTAAGGATCACTTGAAGTTCCCCAGAGGGGGTTATTGGTGCGTTGAGAGCGATTGAAAAAAGAACGATCTTCAGAATCGAATTGAACGCACGAGAATCTACAAGAATCACCTATTGAGTTTTGGAAACATAAAACAAATGAAATCTCGTTGGCTTCGCATTAATCCTGTCTGTGGATTAGTGCTTATAAGAGATTGATATTTAGTTCCATTTTAAATGACTCGTAACAACAGTGATGAACTAGTTTCAAGGGAAAGGGAAAGAAATCCTGATAAGGAGAAAAATGTTATTTATAATTCAGATGTTAAAAGGTTCGCTTCACACACATCGTACATGCTCCACGTTATCAACAGGTCCTGAGTGGCGCTAAATCGCCGTACTTGTAATAAATACTTGTGAAAAAATATTTATAATAGTTAGTAAAATGAATGAAGTTAAGTAAAATGAATTACAATAATCGTCTTTTAGTGTGGAAACTAGACGAGCCCCAAAAATTCCAAAAGAATTTATGACAATTGCTCTCATTAAAAAGTGTTAACTTCGAAGAGACAGACTAAAGAGAAATTTAAAAAATTATTCAAATTATAACAAAAACTCTTCTTGCTCCCAAGAAACTAAGAAAAAGTGCCTAGTGCAATCTCCTGAATTGTTCTATTTAATTTTCTCAGTCAATCGTATTAACTCGGACGATTAAAAAGTAATACAATAGAAACATGGCGAAACCGTTAGTAAAGTGTTGAAATGAATCCCTTCGTTGTACCTGGATCCTAGCGTAACAACAATATTCATATTCAGTGGCTAATGTTTTCACGGCAGCTCGAGCTGCAACAATGCTCGTCGGGAATCGCATTCATCGCGTCATTCTTGCGCGAATGGTGCTCGGCTACGGCAGTGATGCACAGCCTCTTACATACTGTCAGTTGCTGGGAATCTGGCACTCGTGACGTCGTAAAGGCAGAAACAGTCGCTCCGAGAAATCCAATTATGACACTCTTCACGCTCTTTCATCGCACAACCCGATTAGCGTGCGTGAGCACCTCGGCCAATCATATGCCAGAATCCGAAAATCCGTGTTGTCAAGGCGTGGGCCTTCGAATCTGACCACTCAGACGTGAGTGCCAAGTCGCCAGCAACTGGTATTAATTGTATAATCTACCTACTCGAATGCGTGTCTTATTGGTTAGCCTCCGTCTTTTCTCATCTCATTTTCCATACTAATTTGCTATTAGTGAATATGTTACACCTAACCAGTCAAACCCATAAACAAAATCCGTAGCGTGAGACTCACGTCTTGAGTCAACCCTTACAGCTATAAAAATACACGCCGAAATATGCGGCGATGCAGACATCACAACAAGCGATGGGTTTTCGATCCGTTTTCACTTCTTGTTTGAGAGCAACATGCATCACGAAACTTTGGAAACTTTGGAAGGGAGCCTTAGGGCACGAATCTACCAAAAAGCTTTACTGATGATGAGATCCCAGACGAAACGCTCCTCTCTCCCTCTGACCTAATCACTTCCAACCTCTACCTTCCATCCATATCAGTCTAGGCCGTTTAAGTTGAAAATTAATTTAGTTATTAACCCTTTGCACTCGAGAGGCCACTCTCAATCATCACTTAATTTCATACAGTACAACTGTAAAACTTGATATTTAATATTATACTTAGTATATCGCATCGGTTTGAGAAAAATGTGAAAATATTTCTAGTGAAAAACGTTCGAGTGCAAACGGTTAATAATTTCAATATTCCCTAAACTTAGAATGTTACCACCATATGGGGAAAGACGTGAACTCCCTGATGCCCACAGTGGGAACGAAAGAGTTAAAAGGGATCACGGGTTGTGCATCACCGGGTTTTGCAGTCTTGCGGCCGAGTCGCTCCACGGAAATTACCATAACAGGCGTCGAAACGCGCCGAGGGAAATATAGCCGAAGGCGCGGAGATTTTGGCGCACGCGGTCGGCACGCGACAACGGGGTTGTAACAATGGCTAAATCACTGATCCCGGGTCCGAGGATTATAGAGCAGACTACCGGGACGTTTTTGAAGGAATTATTCAGCTCGGCCACGGCCCTCGCCCTTTTGCTCCCCGGAGTGCAACCGCGCGCGGGGATTAAATATGTATCTGTCTATTTGCAAATGCGTTCTTGAATTTTGCACGAGCGATCACGCGAACCGGACTTCGCTGCCGGATGAAAAACTCAACGAGTTTTGATATTCCATGGGTGGACACTGCGGTTTGTCTTTTGCTGCCTGAGGAATTGGATCCAAAACAAATACGTGCACAATGGGATCACGTTTATTCATGGGGTGTGAACCTTTTAGGTCGAAAATATAAACTTTTAGAAGAAATACCTTTTGTTTTCGCAATACACGGTAACTGACTTACCATTTTTAACGAAGACTGATGTTTTTGTAAAAAATCCTATTTTAACTGTCGAAAGAACAGGTGGTTATTGCTGTATCGATTTTACACTGATGGCTTCGCGACTGATTCACTGGTTCGCGTTTTACTGATACTGAAATATATGGTTTTAAGGCGATGCCATAGAGAACTAACGGATTAAGCTAAGACTAATTATTTTAAATTCAAGTCTACTATATACTTTACTGCTTCGCGAAAGCAATAATAACGGAAATATTCAATGTAATTGAATTTACTTTCGCCACAATTTGATGTTTCTGATCAATTTTATTCAAATGTTTGAAGGTTTAACTAGGTTTATGTTAAATTTCGTTTCTATCGCAACAGTGTGCTTAATATAAAAATTGTTCGATGACGTATTCCAAATAAGTGAGATTTCTTTTCATTTTTAGATAGCCGCGAATAAATTAGTGAATGGTAATGTACATATGTACCTATTTCGAAGCAGTGCCGCATTTCAGTTAATTTTCTCAGCGTGCTTCTAACATTTTCCCGCGAACGCGCCAGCGATACGTTACTCATCTACCTGCCATTATCGTTCCACTATGATTTTCAAATAATTTAATAGTACTTGATAATAGCGCGGTATTATCTGCTCCGGAATATTTATCGTGGCGACAGGGACCAGCAGCGGTGGTAACTTCGTTAAAATAAGGTCGTGGTACGCGAGCGACGGCCAATCGAAGCTAGCACCAAAGGAGAGCGGAGCAAGGGGGACGAAAATTGATTAGTTATCGTTTAGATTGACGAACACCATCGATCGACGCGTACAAAAATACGTCACACATAAGTGAATTTACTTTTAAATTGTAAAAGAAAAAATGGAAGTAACGTTGGAGACATTCAAGGAATTGCTACACTTTTTAATTCTACCTACAGCGACAAGAGAAGTTATCGACACCAGAAATTCAAAAAATTATGAAACTTTGTGTGTAAATACTGTAAGTCAAGTCGAATTACATTGGAACTTTTTTGTGCCGAATTTTGTCTTGAAGGGGTGGAAACACCCCTTGAAAAAAATGCAAGTTTTTCTTTCCCGTGGATTATCTCGAAAACGGTAAGCGACAACGAAAAAAGTTACAACAATAGATACATTGTTCTTTCACGTCTATACAATTGCACAATAGAATTCGTCAAAAAATGGTGATGGGGGTATTTTGAAAAATTTGAACATGTTTTGTTCGCTCCAAGGTGTGTATAATAATTGATAACAACAGAGTAATATTTAATTTGAGTGTACAAGAATCGAGTAATATTTATGCTTGCTAATTGTTCAAAATCATCTAGATAGAACTATCTACAATATATTTATTTCTAACATATACCATATATTACTGAAAATATCAACAATATGATAATCTTTTAAATATGTTTCCGAAATTTCCATTCATCCAGACTGTCAATCGCTTAATTAAATCGTACAATCAAGGCTCTGCGGTATCCCCGAAAAGAGTAAAAATCAATCGAAGTAAATGCGAACGGATTCGCTGGTGACCGCATAAAGTTCTTATTCCACTGGCGCGACGACAACTTAAATTAAGAGTCGGTTTAATGAGTGCACGGTCGTGACGCGAACGAATACATGAAATGCAAATAGAAGTAAACGCGGTAGGGCATATTCATGACCAGTTTATACGCGCGCGACGTGAGATCGGGTGGAAAAATGGTCGTCAAAGACGATCGCGATACACTTTCACGCACCCGATTCCCCGGAGACGTTTGTCGACGGTTTAAAAATTAAAAGTTAAACGCCCTCGGGATACCACCTCCAGTTCGTTAGTGGCGCTTCACCAGGAAGTGAATACCACCGGCGACGACGCCGGCAACGAAAATAAAACGCACGGGATGCAAACACTTATTATGCACAGCGCCAAACCACCGCCACGCGTTCTGCATTCAGTGTGTTTATTGTCTCTGCGCGTGGCCGAACATTTTTCGCCCGCGACCACCTATTCTCGCAGGAAATTTGTTTATTGATATGAATGTTGTTTAAAGCGCGCGCGCGCGCCGTTTTATTAAGGATGTATTATTCAGAAATGTTTGAAAGATCAATGAGAAACGGTTCGTTTGTTACTGCTTTTTAACATTAAAACTACCAGATGAGTCAAAATGACCGATTCCTGGTATCTTTGTTTTGCAATTATTAAAAAGATAGACGTCTCTCTGAGGAATTATTTAGAAAATTGATTTAGTAATATTCAAACTGAATTGTAAATCAATTAAAGTTCCAATAGATGCACTCTTGGAGATTTTATAACGTCACATATTAAAAATTATATAGCTTGTAGATATATAAAATAGAATAATGAAAATTATAATTAAAATTAACCCCTTCTCCTATAACATCGCGTCGGACTCGTGATGAAAATTTTCAACCGAATTCATGCAAATTTGAACGTTATATATTTATTTTGTATATAAATAAAATATTACTTGTCTATTATCAATCTTTAACCTTTAGAGTAAACATAGACACGAACTAAACGTCAAATTCTTCTCTTTTCCTACTAAATTCTTAACGATAAAGTAGTTTGATCAAGCACAATTGCGAAAGAAGTCATAAGACAAAGGGTAATTTGCTATTGGTCAACACGGTTACACGTAACCGATGAAAACTACGAAACTAAATCGGAAGGACGCCTTTCGCCCCTGTGCCATTGCGCTAGACATCAAGTGATCTTCCAACTGTATATATACATTCGAAGTTGACAGAAGTAGGCAATATGTAAGGAAAATTATGAATAAGTATAATTATAGCATTACTATGTAATACGCGAACGTCTTTCGTTTATTACATCACGCAGAGAACTGAGGCATTTTACAGACCGCACCCGAGAGAAATAAATGACGATCGTTGGATCAGACGATTCCGTAGCTAACGTCGCATACGCATTCAACAAAAATATTCAAGATCGTAATTCTGATTGGCCCGTCCTGTGTAATCAAGCATTCAATATGAAATGCAAGAACATAATGGACAGAACGCTGTTGCATTAAAACGGCTTATAGTCTCGTGTGCCGTTATTATTATCATTTCCCACTGCAGAATGGAGCGAGAAATGGGAGGAGCAAGGCAGTAACCTCTCCAGGATAGCAATACCCTTGTATTTCATAAATCCAGAAATTCCAGAATTTCTGAATAATACCGAATAAAATTACAATAACGACTTTACGCCGCTGTGCCGGAAGTCGAAAGCCACAACGTCCCACGTTGTTTAAACAGTGCCGCATTCGAGATTGTGAAATGTTTATACATATGTATGCACATAGAAAAAACATCCCCGCGGTGCATACGCTTTTATACAGCCTGTTCCGTCCAACTTTTCCCTCGGAGGAGGATTTTTAACGTATTATTTAAAATAATGCGGTTTCAACGAATTTCTTTTTTCCGTGTAAACTGTTATTTACACGCATCGCTTTGAAACTTTCTGAGGTTGTTTCCGCCTGTTCCAAGAATATACGGATGCTTTGAATGTTTAAGTATTCACTTAATTAAAATTATTTATTTAAAACGTAGTATAACGATTATTATAAAAGTGTATACGGTTCGAAAGATATCGACGTATTTAACATATTGTATTTTGTTTATCGTGCCAGAGACGATTTTGATATGTTACAGTCACATTTTGTATGTCTTGCGGTGCCTTGCGTTTTGTGTATTCGATGAAAATATGATTCGTTAAAAATTCAACGATAATGTATATAAACTATGATATTTATGTAATTATAACAGTTTTATTTAAGTGTCATAAAAAAGTTGCTGTACGAAACAAAACAACTAAGCCACACTCTGCCAAAGTATTATAGATTTTACAGCTAGTTGACTAGCTGAGTATTTCTCAAATGTTACAAATAAGTTGGCGAAGTGATACATGAAAATATATTTGAATTAGACAATGATCAATGAAATTCTTGAGTGAAGAACGACGAGAATACTTCAAAAAGCAAAGGATCAATTAGGGTGAAATGGTTATCGTCTGAACAAATATATAAAAAAAAGAATTGTGGATGCTTAAGAAAAGAAAATCTTTTTTTATGTCCAAAAATTCAAATATTACACAGCCTACTTTGCTTTAATTTTAATTGATAACATGCAGTTTACTGAACGTAAAATGAAAAATTGTCTCGAGAATTTTAAGATATAAATTCACATTTAAAGCTACATTGATTACTTATTTTTTGTTATTATTTACGGATTATTTAGTCTTATAATACGCGAAAAAAAAATAATATTTAGGTATTGCTACTGAAATATTTCCATACCTTACAGAATATCTTTCTTTCTCTTTCTTCCTTTCTTACTGTATATAAATGCAATATTGAAAAAGAAGAGGACATTTTTTAAGACGACACAGTTAGAAGACTTCTCAAAGAATTTTAAATACGTATAGAAAGTGTGTGTTCTGCATTTTCTTCCATTTTCTACATAATGGTGAAAAATGCAAGAGTTTCTTAGATTTCTTCATTCTATTTTTCAATCTGCCCATGCTGAAACGAGACAAAGCATTGGAGGAAGTGCGGTTGCAAGGATCCGAATGAAAGAGACAAGATTCCGAGAAATGTAATATTAAATTTTAAGATAATACAAAACAAAACGAGGAATACAAGGATGAAAAGGGAGCACATAAATCTCTTGGAAAAAAGGTGTTAAATTATTTTTAAACGAAAAGTACTTGTTAATAAAAATATTTTTACCATAATTGTTCAATACTTTTATTAAGCTTTATTCTCGCAAACTTTTAAATTATTTAATTAAAACGTGTTTTCAATTTACGGTCTTAAATTCACTTGTTGGAGATGATAATAAAATTCACTCCTTATTTTGCAATAACACGCAGTGCACATTATTCTTTGATGCGAGTAACTCAGAACATCTTTATGTGTGTTCGTTAAAATTATCAATTCAATTTCCTTTCGCTTTTGATATCCATTGATCAACATGATTCAGTTTCAATTTAACAAATGCGAGTATAGTATAGTATTTTTCGGTGCAATGGAAATTTAACAAAATTATTTTCATATAAAAACTAAACAAGATTATTATTCATATTATTTGTACTATTAAATCTATACTACTATAATGTATTATCATTCCTTATATAAATTTTATATTATTAATTTTCTGAATTTACACTAATATATTAATTAATATATCAGTTATTTTTCGGTTCCAAAGAACTGAAACCAATATACCGAATAACAGTTATGACATTATTTCAATCCTCCATAATTGTTTCAATCGGAACCGATATAGAACAATTTCAAACAGTTATTTTCGAAACTGTTTCAATCTTTAATGTCAAAAGGTTAACACACTCCGTGTCATCAGAAATTTCGGTTATATTTTGCTTAGGAACTGTATTGATTTTTCAAATAAAATATTAAGCTATATTTAAGTTCTTGATCATTTTTATATATTTCGATATCGTTTCTTTACGTTTTTGCTACTTTGTAACGTGTACCGCTATCCGTGACCATGTGTCTCTTAAAAATATTTTCTTACGAAAATTGACGTATACCATATGTGGTACACGTGGCACTGAACGTGTTAATATAAGTTCAAAAAGTTATCATTCAGTGGCAATCAGCCCACAAGATGTTTGCAGTTCATTTACTTACGGTCTCGTCGGGGATGATCTGTCCTTCAATGGTTACCGTTCACAGACGACGACGACCAGCTACAGAACCCTGTTTCGATGCACGTAACTGTGATTCGTATGTAAATTACACCGAAATTGCAAGGGTGAAGTGGAGCGCCTAATCTTGGCCACAGTCTCTTCATCGGTTAGTTTCCGAGACGACTGGGGCATTGTAGCAAAATCGAAATTCAGATTGGTTGCTGCTTCAGTAATTTTCGTCTGACGGATAACGTTGACGGAAACGTAGTCGGGTCGGAAAACAAACGGCACGGGTGAAAGCAAACGTTGCACGTTGATCACTAACTGATTTATTTTATTCTTATCGAGATTTTCGTTTTACACGAACATATTTAATGCGCTGTTAAAATTTTCATTTTTTCTAACACACTTGAAACTAGGATCTTTTAATAACGCGATCCCCAATAACCAAAACCTTTCTCAGTTTACATTGAAAATTTACAAAAGATTTTTGTTGGCTTGCCAAAATTTATTTTAAGATTTTAGCTTGAAACTTACATACCTTTAAATTTTAGTTTGTACGCAAGTGATTGGTATGTCGCCTAATTGTAAGTACTGCATTTCACGCATAGTGTGTAATTGGTCTCGAATGGGATAATGGCTTCCCTGCGGTTACAAAATGAAGCAATTCTGAGAAATCAGAAAAAGACTGTTAAACATTATTTTGCAACGTTGATAGTTCGTTATTGTGTATTTTAATTAAAGAATTTTTTCGAAAAATAATGTTTACTCACAACTTAGATCTTTTCTTTGTGTTTTTGAAATTCCGTAAAATTTCGACAAGTACACGTTTTCTGTAACCTCATCAATTTTTAGAAAGTGAGAATTTGAACTTGAAAAAATGTCTCTTGATAATCTCTTACCACAGTATATCTACAAATAATTTGTTAGAATACTTTGTAAACAAATTAAACCTGTGCTATCAAGGTATCTTCAACAAGTAATATGTGAATTATTATTTATACAAATTTCAATTATTTATGCAAGACAAAGTTAGCTTAACCAAGCCTATGAAGGGAATACTGATCGCAAAAGCATGTTACAGCTCAAGTCGTGATACTCTGGGAAACTATTTTGAATAATTAATTCAGTTTGCTGACATTTCGGAGACCCTTTATTTTATGCATATATCACGATACACCCGGTCTTCGATAAACCCAAATGAAATCAAGGAAATTTCGTTTCACGCGAAACATAATTGCGGGAATGAATGTACGATTGGATGATGAGCGTGTGTGGAAATAGATGAACGGCGATTATGCATGTGCGCATGAATTTTCATGGTGTTTGGAATATTCTAGAATATATGGATTTTTAAAATTATTGATTTCTTGTAGTTAATGATATTCATTTTAATGAATCTAGAATATTCCAAATAAACATGATGATAATCCAAGTAAACTATTATTAATTTCTACATAATTACATTTCATTTTAATTCCAGTCGCAGTGATCCGGTCCTTCGTTTCCATTAGACAACAGAATTTCTTTAGCTTTGTAAACTGCACTTTACTGTACACCATTGCGTGACTCAGAAATTTAATACTTCACGTAGAAAATATTAAAAAACTCATTATTACAGATTTGAGATAAGCAAGATCGAGATTTCTTTGAGAAGAAAACGTTTTAATTCTAGCAAAAAATTAAACTCGCAGTAAACAGCGTTTCTTTAACACTCGCATTTAAAGAGAATAACAATACTCCCACTACACGAATTTCATTAAAATGTATTTTAGATTTTGAAAACAATATAATCAGTATGTTTTTCTTTACAAATTTAATATTTTTAGGATAATATTACATAACGTAGCAATTCGCAGTTATACCCCCAAGGAGAGTAAATTTCTTTTGTACAATCTGTACAAAACGCATATTATTTACTTGTGAATAATGTCTCATTAACAGGTTCCGCCGCGGCGCTTTTCAAAGTTTTCATTTCTCCGTTCGAAACCTTCGATTTTCTTCCCTTATAAATTCGGCGGCAATAAAATTGAAAATAACGCACATTCATTCGACAACAAAGCGTCAGAACTTAAAAGCGCTCCAGAACCCGTGACAAAGGAGCGCTACTTGACGAAGGGTTATTGAATAACAAGATTCAAGTTCCGCCGGAACTGGAAAGGCTCGGCGCAATTGCTTGTTCGCTCGTTGACACGAGAAAAGCTGGGTAAGTAAAGGTCACTAAAGGGCAAAGGCATTACCTCCGTTTTCTAACGAATTCCTCGCTAAATATCAATAATTCAGCCTATGCATCATCGCTAGGTCAAGAATCTTCATACTTAACGTTGATTTAATCCTTCAGTCACAGGGAATTTAAAAATTTTTTTTTCTTCAAAAATATAGGCAAATTTTGTTAAAATTTTAATTATTCACAGTTAATTTTTCTATACGGATTACATCTTATTTTATTGTGGATACATTGGTAAACGAAGAATATATTTAAAAAAACGAAGGTTAGTTATTTACCTTACAGCAACAGTCTAAAAATAAACTGATGTAGCTAAGTAGGTATCTCACCTCATGTTTATTATTAAACTTATTATTAAATTTTGTTGTTATGCGTCGAAGTATTATTAAATATCACGTTTAAATTTATTTTTCTATGATATATATAATTATTCTTAAGTTTCATTTTTATATAAAATTATGTAATTATTTTTTCCATTTAAATACATTTATTACATTTTCAAAGCATCCTTGATTTTGATATATTCATATTTTTAAATTGTTCATTTATATAACCTTGAAATATATTGCACAAAAAAAAATATTTTCGAAATTTCGTTGTTGAATTTTAATGGTTCACGCTGTATTATTGTTAACAGAAATTGGAGAAATGCCAATCATTCTATAAAAAAATACAATTTTTCACAAAAATTCAGCTATATAATACAAATTTGACACATTTTTTATACAATGTTTGAAACTTTTCCAATTTCTACCATTAACAATACAGCATCTATTATTGCTCTACATTATCACAAAACATTTGCAAACGCTTATCACAATGAAGTACTAATTTACATATTGCGCTTGCACAAAGTTTGTTCGATTATCTGACATCGTGTTAAAGCTGTCTCCGTCGTGGTATTCATCAATAATCTCCTGTCCATTTTCGAATCCTTTGCACCACTCGGCGATGACTGGGAGCATTTTGTCCATACATAGATCCCAATCTTTTATGTCTCCCACGTCGAGTATAATTTTTTGTCCATAAGAATCGTATAACGTCATGAGTCTCAGAATTGAACGTACTTTTTACGTGACGTTCCTCGATTAACCCCTAGCCTCATGATTTATTTTATCAGTAAACTCTGAAGAAGACTTACTTCGTTATTAATCATTTCCTTGCAAAAACGCAAACTATATTGTAGTTTGTAAGTGATCAATCCAAGTATCAATATTAAATAGTATTTGAAAAGAAAAGAATAGACTAAAAACAAATATTACGAACGAAATATTCTTTCTAAACAATTACAAATATAAATTAAAAAAAAAGTATTATAAGCATTACAAGGGGTTCAATCTACATTTATTTAAACCCGTCACAGAATTGTGTTCTTCACAATTTATATATTCTGAAATCATGAACAAGTCTATATCTCAAAGTAAAAGAAATCGAACGGGTACGCTACGTCTCAACTACGTGAAAAATTCGAACAGAATTACAGTACTCTGAAACCACAGTTAAATCTACGAGAAACAATAGAATCCGTCAATCACCAAATAAATGGTACGTTACGATTTAACGATAATTAACAAAGAAATCACGTACTGTATCAAATGATGCGAATCAGTACCATTCCATCCGAGACAAACCATCGGCAAAAAACATCGGCGAGAAACGATCGAACCGAGAAGAACCAAAACGAAAAGGATCAGCAACCTGCAGCTTGTTAAGATCCCAACGTATCGCAAAGTGAAAGAAAGCGAACGATGAGTGGGCAGAGGGGGTCGGAGGGTAAGAGGGTGGGGCGAAGGTTATGGAGATAAAGAAATCAAGTGGGCAAGAAGAAGATTACGGTTGAGACGAAAAGGCGCGAAGGACGGCATAAAACGGAGCAAGATGGTGGAGGTCAAAGGGAGAAAGATAGCCGGAGACTTGAAGAGGGCTGCGGCGCAGGGAGGTCAGAGGGGTGCAGGACAATGACGCGGGGATTGGGGGGCAGCTAGAGAGGGCGAGCAAGTTTATGGAGGGAGCGGGGAGCGAAGGGAGCGCTGCAGACGCGCCTCGACAAGGGTAAATGTACGTACGAATGCACCCCAGATTGGCTTTGGGGTGGTTTCCATGGAGACCGATTTGCTCGGCCCGGGGAAGTCGCAGCCGCCGCCGCCTGCCGCCTGCCGCCGATGCCGCGGATATCCTGGAACCATCGCGGCGCGTCCGAACTTCAAAAAGTTCGGCTTGGTCGGCCGGCAGACATGTATTTGCCTAATTCTATCATCCCTCTGTGCCTCCGGCCACCTCGTGACTCCCTAATCCGCGTACACACGACGAGCCGCTCGGCGAGACGGCCCGGTAAACAGCAAACAGAGGAAAAACGAGTGCACGCGGAAATTGATTATCGGGTATCCGCGCCAATGTCAATAACGATCGCGTGCACGCGTCGAATTAACGCGATGGGATAACGAGTGGTGGATTTTTATTATTATTAGGTCGCGTAATGGGGAAGGTCGGATTGTCCAGCAGGAAAGGGGAGGTTGGTTTTTATAAACATTACTTGGTAAATATTCGTGTTGGTTTTTATTGATGCTATTATGTATCGTCGTAATGGTCTACTTTTAAATCTCGAATTTCCAAGATCTGAATAAACGTCAATCTTTTTAGGGGCAATAGGATAAGCTGTACAATAAACTTCTATAAACCTAATGTTAATTTGGATTCTGGTGATCAGAATGTGCAGCCTTTTCTTGTATTCGTGCTTTAGTGAGTTGGAGTTTTGAAATATGTAATTGATCAGCTGATTTGCTCATCAGGAATTTTATAAATATAAACGACACTTAATTCTTTCGAGTTTGAATGAAATACTACTTGTTTCATTATGAATTATAATGTTTCAGAATAAACGTGGACATTGAAGGAGTTAAATTTATTTCTTCCTTCTAATAAATTTATATATAAATTTCCCTCTTCTTCTAATGAATTATGTACAAGGAAATAATTCTGTCGAGAGTAGTTGCAATAGTACAAGGAGATAAAGGATTGATGTTTCTGAGAGAAAATGAATTTGATGGTTTCTCGAGTGTTTGTGCGTGAAGAATGGCTTTTGAGGATTTACTACATTGAATGGTTGGATTGTTGAGGTTCAGCGTGGAAGTGCCATATGTAGAAAACAGATTTTTGTGTTCAATAATGGTTGAAGGGTTGCAAAATCGATTTAGGTGGTTTGGGTTTTATCTTAAGCATGAATTGAAAGTCATATTTTCTGACTCTTTTGAAGAAATTGGAACTTGTTAATTAGCAACTATTGTCTTTAACTAATGATACTGTAATGATTACCTCCGAATACACAGATTTCAGTTACCGAGTTATAATGATTCAAAATAATCAAATTTTTCTTTCGAAATTATGTAATTGTTGCAACGAATGAGTGATATGTAAGAAGTCTGTATACGGTTGCTAATTGATAATTGTCGATGGCTGTTAATAGTTGCTCTTGATATTTTTTATTTATTGATGATTATTAGTGGTTGTGGATGCTTACTGATGATCGGTAATAGTTGTTGGTGATTGATGGATATTTCTTAATATTTGATATCTGAAGATACTTAACACTAACCATATCGGCACTTTTTCTACCGTAACTAGTCAAATAACTGGCTACAAAATAGAGATAACTGAATTAGGATACATTTGTTTCCGTGAAAACAGAAACAAAAGGAAAGATGAAAATTGAAAAATCAATTAATCGGACAATATAGGGATTGATATAAAATTAAATGAACAAAAGAAAACGCAGAACTTTAAATCCAGTCATTTGACTGGTTTCCGAAACGGTTAGTGTTAATGTTTGACATCTATTAATCTTGTTAATGATTGGAAATCGCCAGTATAAAATATAATTCACAAGTTTGTTCACAAAAGCATCAGTAATATTCAATAGAAACAGGTTCCAGTTTATTTACTGTTCCGAAGGAACTAGAAATCATTTCAGACATATTTTACAAGATGAATTTAAAACTTTAAACTTAACCTTCAGCCATGGTTCTTGAACAACCATACATTCTTTTAGTCAATGAAACCTTTACATTATAATATAATAGCAACAGTACACTGAACCATTATAAAAAAAGTTCCATAACCTTCATAAGAGTTTTCTACAACATTAAATGTAACAGCTGTATTGCAAATGGTGAAGATAAGGGGGAAGTCCATTTCTATAATCCACGTAATCGGATACCCAATAAGACGTGTGTGTCAAATTTAATGTCATACTCGAATTCGACAGACCTTCGATTCCCAGAATGGCGTCTGTTGGGAACTGCCCTTCTAAATATCAGCTCTTAGTTTCATGGAAAGCCCAGATACGAAAATTATCTTGTCGAGCAATCCCAGATCTGTGCCAACTTGATCTCTTCCGGCCCATCTGGCATGATCGTGCGACGGGTGCGAACAAACGAGGGTTGAAATTGCGAGCGAAGCAAGAAAGCCAACCCCTACTCGTCGAGCCTACTGGAACATCTGACTCGGTGCACAATTTTCGGCCAAATTTCTAACGTGTCACGATCCAGTCACAAATCACATTCAGATTTTTAATAGACACAGTGACCTACGAATAAAAAACGTGTTCCTCTTTCCCTCGATCTGTAATTCAATTGATAATCAATTATTACTAAGTACATATGCGTGTTAATTAATAAATACTGGAACTGCCGCGCCAATCTTATCATTGTTAAAATTATAGTTTTATGGTTTCAAACTGGAATCATAATTTCATACCTTCTTTATGTTTGAAACATTCTAGAGAATAGCTGTTATATTTGTGAATACGTTATACAACACTGCGTTAACGTTAAATTCGTTAAATAGGTTATTAAAAGATTGACACATAAAATGGTAACTAAATGAATAAAATTATAAGTGATTAAATCAAATAATAAGTAATAACTAGTTTTAAATTGTACTAAATTTGACTTGTTTTGTAACACAAGAAATTGCAAATAAGTTTTATGTGACTATTTTTTTGTACATTTCAACGAAAAAGTGTGACTGTAACTATTATATAAATAAAATATAGAACTTAATATAAACGTGTGTCTTCATATCTTTGCAAAAACATTGTTTTACCAATAACAATAACTATTTAATTATAACTAATAGTGACTTAGAATATCCATCAATTTAATCTTACTATATCTATCACTGTGACAGTCAATAGAATCATGAAATTTACAATTTTTTTATTCAGATATTCTCAATAACAAGTTTACCAAGAATAAAGATAAACGGGAAAAATTCGTCAGAAGCATAGTTTCAGTTTCCTTCCGATAAGCTTCACTGTTAGCTATGTTGCAATGATAAATCATCCCTATTAAAAATACAGCGCCAGACGCACAGCACGTAAATTCATATCATATCGGTTGAGTCTGAAACTGTATCGAATTGAAGTTTTGACACTAAAAGAGAAATAAGAACGTATATTTCGAAGTACCATAAAATTGAAATATGGCTGACGTCAAAAAGCAATTGAAAAGTTGCCCACACTTCTGTTACGCAGTATCGATATTGTATTGTATACAATATATATTATAATATATTCATTCGGAAAAGAAAAGTGTTGGCAAGAATGCAGTTGAAACTATTTCAATACAAAATGTGAATTTAGTTTTCAAATATTATTATATTTTAACGTACATTTTCAATACTTACATTGACACAAATTAACATTGAAAAGTTTCATTGTCCAGAGGTGCAGTGAACATAAAATGGTATTAATTTACTATAGCTACTTATATACATTAAACAGTGCTGGAATTATTTTTCTTATAATGAAACAGTAATTACATTTTACATTCTATATTACAGTAAAGGTAAAAAATATACGTAGTGTCAGTTTTAGGACATCGCAAGAAGCACTGACATGTAGGACGCGGACGCTTTCATAATCTGTGAACACAGTAATCGGAATTACACGTATCGCGAACATGAATTTCTTACTTTTTAATTAATTTCAGAAATCTAGTCTACATTTTGTATGGAAAAAATTTTCTCAATAAACGTCAATATTAGCATAAGTAAAATACGAGAAGCTTACTTTGGCAAAACTTTCCAAACTAAGAGGTGAAAACTTTCCGAAAGTTAGCGGCAATCCCTTCTGAGATCTCAAAATTAAAAGTATCATTTGTCGACTGAGAGTAGGCTGCAGGTTGTACCAAGCCATTTGGTATGCTGCATCGATGATCATTTGGCTCTAGAAATAAAAAAAAAATATTAAATTGGTCAAAAAGTCTTTTCGTTGTACTTTTCAATGTGGCGTTTAGGTCTTATATAAAATTTTTCTTTAAACTTCATTTAAAACTGCGACGAGACTTTTTGGACAGCCTAATACTTAATAAATGAATAAATAACGTAATAATAGTAATAAATAAAAAGGACATTTTTATAAAATAATTTAATATTATTAGCAATAATATATGCATTCCAATTTTTTATATATGGGTCGATGCTCTGTCGTTAACTAGTACATTTCCAATGAATAATCAGAAAACTCTTATGCTTAGGAGTTTGATTTCAATGCTACTCAACTTCATTACTTTCTTTCTGTTCGAAGTGATAAAGTTTAAGTGAGTTTTTTATGAAACCGGTAGATGGACTTGGATTGGGTTCGATGGCGTGATTTTCTTTCCGCTCTGCTGATTTCCGGGCCCACTTGGCTGCAAGCAACGAAAGGAATCAAACCTCGTCTTTCGTTCTTCTTACATTAAGGAACTTGGTCAATTTCATTAATTTTATGTTGTTGTCACAAAATACCTAACGACTACTACTGTTTCATAACAGCTGCAACTGATTATCGGAATGATTATATTCGAGGAAATAATTAATACGTTGATGCCAACGCTGTAATTTACATTTTCCAAATTTTGTATGCTATTAAAATTGTCAATTAGTAAATTCATTTTCAACTGCATGGCAATTTTTTCTATTTCCTAAATCAATTAAACATTAGAACTATACTATCTAATATGATTAATATGTGATCCTTATAAAAATTGTAACAATAGATTTTTTTCTCTCTCTTCACATATTTATTATAATATTTAAGTGAAACTACTTATTTCTCATTTCAATGGGTACTGGGGTTCTAGTTTTAAAGAACTACACATTTGATGGTAAACACGCCGTCTAATGTGACGTGAAAATGTGAGCCACCGATGATACACGTTGTCGTCAAACCGTTAAAACAAGAATTCGTATTATTCGTTTGAAGATACTGGAATATTTAATAACGACGAAAAGGGCAACGAATTAATTAGTTCTCACGGCACAGAATTTGTTATTTCTAATATATTTAGTATAGCTTATGGAATTTACTAACCTTAACGTTGAGGTACTCCCCAGCGAAGCAATATATGTATATTTCAAAACTAATTGCGACATAGAAAGAAGAAGACTTGAATAACAAGGGAAGTCCATATTCTGATTTCAAAGACTGAAATTCAGAATTATATTTATGCAAAATACTATGTCTACATAGGTATTTTTTATTTATGAATAATAATAATAACAATAATATTACATTCATCCATAAGTATGAGAGATATATAACATATAAAATATATTAACATTGACTTCGCAGTATTACTATCAATTTTAATACAGTTAGCTCTACTTAGGATAATTCTTGCTAATTTACTAATTGAATTTCCCTTACAAGTATATTATATGGATATGTTATCAGATATTAAAAACAGAATTTAATAAAATTATATTTCAAATAATTTAATAAAACATTGTTTCAGTTGAATTTTCCCATTGTCCTTTAAAATATTTCAGCAGATGCACAGAACACTATTTGACCCATTTATTTTAAAAGTGACTTAAGTCCTTTTTTAAAAGAAATCATGTTAATGATTGTAATAATTACCATTCTACATTATCTTGTCCTTTTTAAACGGTTCTTTTATAATGGATTTAAAACACTTTCAAAGTAAACGGCTCATTTATATACAGATTACAAAGTACTTACAGTTATAGCAAGGAATCCTGCACAGCAAGTAAGCAGAGTATTCGATATCAATTGGAAAAGAGAAATATACGTAAAGAGCTTCTCAATTCTTTGTACAAATACGATGATTTCTTGATGTCGAAGTGTAACGAATCGTAATAACCCTTTGTCTCGAGAAGATATGTTCGCTAATACATTGCACAATATATCGATGTGACAACCTATGTGAAGTACCTAAAATGAATGACAACAATGACCTAAAAGTATTGATACTAATCATCAGTGCCATTATTTCATTTAAAACAATTGAACTCAATGTTTAAGTGACTAACTCCACTTTCTGAATGCACACAAATTTTAGTGTCAAAAGTCCTTGCTTCTTTGTGTATTTAATTTCAACAAATTTTTCTACTTCTCATTTTATGGAGTTAACCGCTTTAGTGACTTTATTTATAACATTCTAAGTTGAAAATATTTATTCATACGGAAATGAACTCTCTGTTGTTTTTCTCAATCCTTATCGTACGAATAGAGTTAACGTATTTTATAATAAGCATATAATCATTTGAAGCTTTAAGATGACATGTATACTCGTCAAACGCAGTTAACTGATCAGCACGTTCGCTACCAGCGCTTATTTCGGTGACGGTCTCCTCAATTATAATATTTTCTTCAGTCCAATAAAACTTCTAAACAAAATATTAGGAAAATGAAACTGAAACGCGTCATTGAGTTCTAAATATAATATCATAGTTTATAATTTCTAATAATTTAATTTAATTTAATTTTCATTATGTAAAATATACGATTACGGCCGTCCCAAACATGTGACACTGGTAGCGAACGTGTTAAGATGTCAACCATAAGCAAAGATTCCCGTGTGATACATTTCTCTTATCTATGCGTTTTCTAGCATTCTGGTAATTTAAAATATTCGTGGCACCTATATATACCATTCGGGGCGAAAGGGTTAACCCCTTGCTCTATGATTTCTTTCTGAACTGTGATCGATCTAACTGCTTTGTTATTAATGATTTATTTAAACCAACAGAAAATTCCAGTTTTATTCTATGTCAACGTGTATTCTAAGGTATAATTATTGATCACAGAGGAATAATATGCAATTTTCCTTCAAACAAATTAAATAATATTTATGTTTGTTAACACATCGTATATTTATTTCCATGTATCTTCGAGTAGTATTAAATAAATACTTGTATAGCTTCGTTAATATTTTTGGTAAATGTAGATAGTTGATTCCTTTTGTGTATGCTTGAAAGTATTTCTATTTGTAACGGAAATTCTCGAAAATATGTTGAATAATAAATAAATGAATCGAATGAAACTGATATAAGTTGAAATGAACAAAATGGCCCGCACGCAATGTGTTAAATTCTGTTTGAAATCTTCACCACGAGTCTGACACGACATCGTAGGATAAGGGGTTAATCAAGAGAGCCATCTCTCCCCGTGTTACACTATCCGATCGTTCACGCTTACCACCATCATGAGGAGAGCGCTAAAAATGCCGAACGCGTACGATGCCATCGTTTGAAAAACAACTTGAATAGCTACGACGAGTTCGTACGTGGGTGACTGGTTGGTGTCGAACGGCAAATCCATGTTCACGAGAAGCTGCCGATCCACCGAGTCGTTGGACCGCGGGATCGCGAACGAGGCGGCCGCGTACATGGACGGCGCGAACAGGTAGAGGAAAGAAATTGTGCTCGTTAAACGAAACGAAAAGTCCGCTGTTTTCGATATCAGATTATTTGTATCGAGAACAGCATACTTCACGCAATCTTCTTCCATGGTCGATATCATTTCACGTAGCGCGCTGCGACATATCGTTTAGTAAAGCCACCGGTCTTCTTCAGCTAAGAGCTACATTGACAGATACTTAAAACCTGAGGCGGACGAAACCAATTAGCCCATTCGTGTTATACCTTTACCACGTGATTTTGTTTACCAGTTTAAATATATTTATATAATAATATATATTTCAATAATCGATTGGAAACGCACAGAAATTTTCTATTTGGCGTAAGTGAAAGAATATTCATGGGATAGACATGTCACTCGTTAGCAGTGAAAAAGACCCGTTTCAATTTTCTTATTTTCAAGTTACTAGTATAAAAGTATTGTATATCTGGAACTATTTTAAAAGTTGGTAGTTTCACTTGCACGTAATGAATGTCAACAGAGATTTAAGGAAATGTACTCTTATAATTCTTGTGAGAAGTATGTATGTTGGATAATAATATTAAATACTTAATGGTTTTAGAATTGAAAATCTTAAATTACTTGTTATACTAGTATCACAAGTGTAGATTAATATTTTTGGTCGTTTGAATTAAGAGGCCACGCATATTAATTTAAATGTTTATGCAACCAATTTTTATTTTCGTGATAAATGCACCGTAAAATTGTTCATCAAAGAATTTTCACATTATTCACTGAAATGAATTTTTTTTACATGTACACGAATGCAACACCAATTCTTAACACATTACGGACGAACTAAATATTTGACATGACGATATTTTGTAATTAAGTATCGTGGCAGTAATTTAAAAATATTTCAAGCAATCAAATACATAAATGTCTACTATTCATGGGTGTTATTGTTTATAAAACAGAGAAGGAAATATGATAACGTTTGGCTATATGGAAGATTAATTCAGAACATATTATTTATAGAATAAAGAAGAAAATGTATTAACATTTAATGTTACGAAAGATTAATTACAAAGATATTATTTATAAATATTATTTCCGGGTACTGACAGTTCTCGTCATCAAGCTACTTACCTATGATTTATCCAAGTGACGATAAATTTAACGATCAACAAACTGTACGGCAGAGAAACGCTTAAACAGTCGATTAACTTCACAAAACCGTCGGTCTTAAAGTGTTTAGCCATATACGAATATTGATGAAATTGTACCGTTACCAGAGAAGTAAACCAACATACTTTATACAGAGCTGGGAACGGTGTTCCCGGCCAAATGCCGACAAAAGAAAGCCCATACTTAACAGACCGACTAATTGTGTTTCGAAGTGTCATGTCGCGCGATATTTCTTTCATCTTTCGAAATTCTTGTCTTCGATTTGCCAATGCCCCTTATACTCGCAGCATCGTCACTGAAAGCACTCGACTCGACAGCAAGAACGTCGCGCGATAAACTGAAAACCTTCTCGAAAACCGTAGAAAAGTTTTCAACTGTAGCCCCCAACCGTTCCCTTCTATTCGCATGACCCGCATAAATATTCAATCTAACAGAATTACAGGTTCAGAACAATACAGATCAAGAAAAACGCGAATAGAATATGTAGCATCCGTTTTCTGTCAATAATCGATGATTCTCGTGAAATATACAGGAGCGAATGCACAACGCGTAAGCGCGTATTGTATCGATTGACGCGAAAGTTGCGGCGAAAGTTGCAGAACATTAATGTTTCGGAACTAAAGGAACAACAGTTTGAAATAAAAATGTACGATTCGAAGTGTTACAAGATTCA